>NW_026262690.1:126562659-126832659 GCF_021869535.1 Mytilus californianus
AACACAGAAAAACGATTCGTACGCATGCATTTTATTAAGTGTTGTTTTTATTGTTTACGGTATATGTAACAGATCATTGGATTTTTTAATATCCACATCTGATTCACACCGCACCTACAGCAAGTAGTTTTACAATAACTTCTGTTAAAATGCATGTTAAAAATCTTGAAAAAGATGTTTTTTAGCAATTTGAAGTAATATAACTATGTTTTATAAGACAAATATACAATCAGGTATCAAATATAATGCAACTGACAACTATGAAATTTTGTTTAGCAATTCGTCCAGACCAAATTAAAACCAGAAGCTTTGTAACAAATGGATATTAACGTAAATGTGTAATATTGAACTGGAATCTTAGAATGTGACAAACGATGATTTATGTAAGGTTCGATATTCTTTATTAGTCAGAACAGACACGGATATATCGATTATTTTATAGGATATGATTGTAATTATGCAATCTGTATAATGTTCAATTGTTTTTACATGTAGTCGGTTGTATTCATGTGTCAGGTGACCTTTTATGAAAAAAAAAGGTCGGTCGAGCACCAACAATTCGATTCTACAATAAATCTACTGCAATAAAAAGCAAATGGAAAAAAACATGGACAGGTTCTTATTTTTCCTGACTCGGACTCTATATGATTTAATCTAAAGCATGCAATACCGACGCCAATAATAGTCGATTGGTATGCATTTGTTATCTTTACCCTGGCAATCATTCAGATTTAATCATCTATAAATTTGAACTATTAATTCTAAATTGTTTAATGTACTTTAATCTCTGTTAACAGATACCAATGATTTCTTTGTTAAACTGGTTCATCATAATGGTATGAACAAAAATCGAAATGTCTTTGTTCTGTGATGTGAAACATTTATCTAAATTAGATTGGACTCGAGGACTAAAAAATCACTTAAGAGATATAATCCTTCGGGTAACATAATTAATGTTAGATGTGATGTTTATGGCAGCAGCAACACAACACACACAAAAAAATCTGACGTGCTTCTACATCAAATATTGCAACTAGTATACATACAGGGTGTTAAGAGCTGGTAGGTTTTGAAATGTTCCTTCCTGTATTGTAGTTATTTGATTACTGCTCAAATCTCTGAAACAAAACATGGTAATGTTAATTGTATTCTACACCAAATAAATGGTTCATTCTAATGCAATCATTTTGTATAAATGGTTCAGCAAGCGTACAATTCTTTATCTACCTGTCTGTAGGTAAGAGAAAATGATATTTTGATTTTCTGTTCTGTATTGACATGTTATTTCTTCAATATTAACCTTAGGAAAAAATTTTATTACATTTCGAGACATTCAAGAAGCCCTGAGTTTATGACTTTTCAACAGCGGTATACTACTGTTGCCTTTATTTACATTGGACGCCAGAAGCATACATGTGACGTCACCTTGTTCAGTTGCCAAAGACGATAACATTATTTTGCGGGATTTTTGTTTTATGAAATTATACACCGAATTAATGACTGAAACGGAATGACATTATACTGGAAATAACAGTATTATATTTGAAGCTTGGCCTACATAAAACTTTGTTTTACTGTCGCAAATATATGTTTAAAACTCATTTGCGACAGTAAAATCCGCGTTTTACGTAGGCCAAGCTTCAAATAGAATGCAGTTCTGTCTTAATTATTATTGAAAGATAAAGATTTGTCAAAATTGATAAATATCATATAAGAATATTGGTGTGACCATTACACCAGTCAATAAACAGCATTACTGTTAGGCATTAGTAGAAACTAATATTAAAAAAAGTCACACTGATATATTGTTTTGTAAAATATATGTTCAATAACATATAAAAAAACGGCAAAAAGTATAATAGTCGATTGGTATGCACTTGTTATCATAAATAAAGGCAACAGTAGTTTACCGGTGTTCAAAAGTCATAAGTCAATTTATAGAAAACAAATCCGGGTTACAAACCAAAATCGAGGGAAACACATCAATTATAAGAGGAAAACAAAGGAACCACAGGAACACCGAAATGCAACAAAAACAAACGCCAACAAACATAGAAACAAACTCTTTGATAAGAACTGCCATATTCCTGACTTGGTACAGGACATTTTAAGATCTGAGAGTACTCGCAATTACTGACAGCTAGTTCAAAGCCAATAACAACTAATACAAAAAATCATGCATCTAAGACTAGTTAAGTTTTTTTTCTACCACTTGGTCGATGACACTTCTGATGAAGGTTTCCCTCCTATTGTATCATCAGCTTAGTACCCAGCAGTTCTGTGTTGACATGCACTATTGTTGATATGGTCATAATTATAAATTGACTGTTTACAAAACCTTTAATTTTTTTGAAAAACTAATTAATTTCTACATAAGTAATACATGTATATTACCTTAGCTTTATTTGCATCCCTTTCGGAAAATCTGGTCGTCAGTGTACTTCAACGTCGTACATTATTAGGCCCTTTTAAACATTTTTAATTCGAGTGTCAAACGTGTTTCATTTAGACAAAACGCGCGTCTGGCGTACAAAACCCGTGTCTGTGATATGTTTATATGCTATGTCATGTTTTGTTTTTAGTATGGTTTAGTGGTTTTGTCGACGATCTATGCATGCTATGAAAAATCTCAAATTTAGTAGCATGTGTCTTATGTTTGTTTCTACGGTTTGAGATTCGAAATTTGGTTTGGCATCTCGCTTATTAATACATGTTACATAGCTAGGCTAACCATCTGGGGAAATAGTCGTTACGTTTCAGGATGGCAGAACTCCATGTATCGTTATCATTGATAATAGTGAACCAAGTTTGACACTGCTTTTTTTAGATTCAGTTTTCATTTACCTCTTGATGAAATATTGTCAAAATGTATACATACAAAAAGTTAAGCGCTGGAAGGTCTTGAAATGATCCTAGCTCTATTGTAGTTATTTGATTGCTGTACAAATACCTGAAACAAAACAATGTTGATGTTTCATATATTTTACACTATGGAAATGTGAATAATTATCTAGTTAAACATGTTAAATATGAGCAACAGTAGTTAACAGATAATCAAACAAACTACATTGACAGATTGTTTTTCTATTCTAATTTGACGTGCATCTTTCGCTTTGTTGTTTACTATAAAGTCATCATAGATTACAGTTATGTGTGCTAGACGCGTTTTCTGTAATCAAAAGACTCATCGGTAACGCTTGAAAATACAAAAAAGTGATAAAGGTCAATATATTATTATATAAAAGGCAACAAACGTAAAATTGGCAACGACACAACGGTATTTAGTATCGTATGGCAAATGCATTTTCTATCCTTCTCAATTAATAATTATAACCTAGGTATCTCCTATTCATTGTCTACCTTGCATTTGAACACTCGTCTACTTATTAAAAACTAATGGAATGCAATCAAAAAGTAAAATAACAAAAATACTGAACTCTGAAGAAAATTCAAAACGGAAACTCCCTTATCAAATGGCAAAATCAAAAGCTCAAACACATCAAACAACTGTCATGAACCTGACTTGGTACAGGCATTTTCTTATGTAGAAAATGGTAAATTAAACCTCGTTTTACAGCTATCTAAATCTCTCAATTGTATGACAGTCGCATAAAATTCCATTATATTGACAACAAAATATGAACTTAATAAACGGACATAATAGGCAAAAATGTCAAAAATAGGGGTAAATGAGCGCTCAAAATACCAAACCTTATTTAACAATTAAAAGAGCAATAGCATTTAACTATGATTTCATTCGTCGGAGCATGCAATTTGGATACAAATTGTAAGTAAACTACTTTTTTTTATATTATATAAAAGAATATGTTTCAGTTTACTTACTGATCATTAATAATCTGTTAAGATTGATAAACTGGATGAAAGCGAGTTGTAAATATTTCTTCTTTAGAGGCATTTTTGATCAGATTTCGATGATAACAAATTTAAAGATCTTGAGGATATATTCGATCTTCTTCAGTTAGTGAAATTGAATAATATTTTTTTACTTCTTTTTACCTTAAGCAATTATTACAAAATTCTTAATTAATAACAAATAAAAGTTGTCTACAATCGTTTCCCCAAAAAAGTATGAATGTTTTTGAGAACTTACAAATTTGCTGAGTACAACTTTCCTACTACACGTTTTTTTTTATAAAGGAAACGCAGATGTCATTAGTGCAGCTGAAAATGCCAAGCATGTTTTAGATAAAAAAGTCATCCTGTTTTTTGGGGTGCTCGTTTTCTTCAATCTGTAGTTTTTTATATAGTGTTTAATGAGATTCTGTCGTCACTTCTATTTACTTAATTCCATAAATGGAGTTGTGCGACGTTGTTTGGACTTTGCGAGTCAGACGTTAACACAGGGATGGGCAAACTCATAGGTCGAAAGCAAAATTACAATGTCATAGCAAAAAACTTTTTGTTGAAAAAGACTTTCTTTGAACGTAACAGATATGTTGTCAATCAAGTAACCAAGCATCTTCACTTTGGCCATTCTTTTTTATGAAACAAAGCAGGACCAATTCATTTAACTTGTCTTTTAGTTTTGGATCTGGAATATATTTGTAATGGGAAGAGTATTTAAATATTAAAATATTATTGCAAGGGGAGTGAGATTCAGATTATATCGGTTCTTATACATTATTGGCTTTCAAATATTCAGTTTTGAGCGTTTTGATGAAAGTAAACACAGAAAAACGATTCGTACGCATGCATTTTATTAAGTGCACCTACAGCAAGTAATTTTACAATAACTTCTGTTAAAATGCATGTTAATAATCTTGAAAAAAGATGTATTTTAGCAATTTGAAGTAATATAACTATGTTGTATAAGACAAATATACAATCAGGTATCAAATATAATGCAACTGACAACTATGAAATTTTGTTAAGCAATTCGTCCAGACCAAATTAAAACCAGAAGCTTTGTAACAAATGGATATTAACGTAAATGTGTAATATTGATCTGGAATCTTAGAATGTGACAAACGATGATTTATGTAAGGTTCGATATTCTTTATTAGTCAGAACAGACACGGATATATCGATTATTTTATAGGATATGATTGTAATTATACACTCTGTATAATGTTCAATTGTTTTTACATGTAGTCGGTTGTATTCATGTGTCAGGTGACCTTTTATGAAAAAAAGGTCGGTCGAGCACCAACAATTCGATTTTACAATAAATCTACTGCAATAAAAAGCAAATGGAAAAAAAAACTGGACAGGTTCTATTTTTTCCTGACTCGGACTCTATATGATTAAATCTAAAGCATGCAATACTGACGCCAATAATAGTCGATTGGTATGCATTTGTTATCTTTATCCTGGCAATCACTCAGATTTAATCATCTATAAATTTGAACTATTAATTCTAAATTGTTTAATGTACTTTTATCTCTGTTAACAGTTACCAATGATTTCTTTGTTAAACTGGTTCATTATAATAGTATGAACAAAAATCGAAATGTCTTTGTTCTGTGATGTGAAACATTTATCTAAATTAGAATGGACTTGAGGACTAAAAAATCACTTAAGAGATATAATCCTTCGGGTAACATAATTAATGTTAGATGTGATGTTTATGGCAGCAGCAACACAACACACACAAAAAAATCTGACGTGCTTCTACATCAAATATTGCAACTAGTATACATACAGGGTTTCAAGAGCTGGTAGGTTTTGAAATGTTCCTTCCTGTATTGTAGTTATTTGATTACTGCTCAATTCTCTGAAACAAAACATGGTAATGTTAATTGTATTCTACACCAAAGAAATGGTTCATTATAATGCAATCATTTTGTATAAATTGTTCTGATTGGATAACAGCAAGCGTACAATTCTTTATCTACCTGTCAGTAGGTAAGAGAAAATGATATTTTGATTTTCTGTTCTGTATTGACATGTTATTTTTTCAATATTAACCTTAGAAAAAAAAAACATTTTACTTCAAAAGATATCCTTTGATCTAATTGTATTACATTTCGAGACATTCAAGAAGCCCTGAGTTTATGACTTTTCAACAGCGGTATACTACAGTTGCCTTTATTTACATTGGACGCCAGAAGCATACATGTGACGTCACCTTGTTTAGTTGCCAAAGACGATATCATTATTTTGCGGAATTGTTGTTTTATGAAATTATATACCGAATTAATGACTGAAACGGAATGACATTATACTGGAAATAACAGTATTATATTTGAAGCTTGGCCTACATAAAACTTTGTTTTACTGTCGCAAATATATGTTTAGTACCAGTTCCGCTACGCGTCGCTAGATAAACTCATTTGCGACAGTTAAATCCGCGTTTTACGTAGGCCAATCTTCAAATAGAATGCAGTTCTGTATTAATTATTATTGAAAGATAAAGATTTGTCAAAATTGATAAATATCATATAAGAATATTGGTGCGACCATTACACCAGTCAATAAACAGCATTACTGTTAGGCATTAGTAGAAACTAATATTAAAAAAAGTCACACTGATATATTGTTTTGTAAAATATATGTTCAATAACATATAAAAAAACGGCAAAAAGTATAATAGTCGATTGGTATGCACTTGTTATCATAAATAAAGGCAACAGTAGTTTACCGGTGTTCAAAAGTCAGAAATCAATTTATAGAAAACAAATCCAGGATACAAACCAAAATCGAGGGAAACACATCAATTATAAGAGGAAAACAAAGGAACCACAGGAACACCGAAATGCAACAAAAACAAACGCCAACAAACATAGAAACAAACTCTTTGATAAGAACTGCCATATTCCTGACATGGTACAGGACATTTTAAGATCTGAGAGTACTCGAAATTACTGACAGCTAGTTAAAAGCCAATAACAACTAATACAAAAAAAATCATGCATCTAAGACTAGTTAAGTTTTTTTCTACCACTTGGTCGATGACACTTCTGATGAAGGTTTCCCTCCTATTGTATCATCAGTTTAGTACCCAGCAGTTCTGTGTTGACATGCACTATTGTTGATATGGTCATAATTATAAATTGACTGTTTACAAAACCTTTAATTTTTTTGAAAAACTAATTATTTTCTACATAAGTAATACATGTATATTACCTTAGCTTTATTTGCATCCCTTTCGGAAAATCTGGTCGTTAGTGTACTTCAACTTCGTACATTATAAGGCCCTTTTGAACATTTTTAATTCGAGTGTCAAACGTGTTTCATTTAGACAAAACGCGCGTCTGGCGTACAAAACCCGTGTCTATGATATGTTTATATGCTATAACGTGTTTTGTTTTTAGTATGGTTTAGTGGTTTTGTCGACGATCTATGCATGCTATGAAAAATCTCAAATTTAGTAGCATGTGTCTTATTTTTGTTCCTACGGTTTGAGATTCGAAATTTGGTTTGGCATCTCGCTTATTAATACATGTTACATAGCTAGGCTAACCAACTGGGGAAATATTCGTTACGTTTCAGGATGGCAGAACTCCATGTATCGTTATCATTGATAATAGTAAACCAAGTTTGACACTGCTTTTTTTAGATTCAGTTTTCATTTACCTCTTGATGAAATATTGTCAAAATGTATACATACAAAAAGTTAAGCGCTGGAAGGTCTTGAAATGATCCTAGCTCTATTGTAGTTATTTGATTGGTGTACAAATACCTGAAACAAAACAATGGTGATGTTACATATATTTTACATTAAGTAAATTGTTTATTATTATTGATATGTGAATAATTATCTAGCTGAATATGAACAACAGCAGTTTACCGATGTTCAAACAAGCTACATTGACTAATTGTCTCGTATCGTAATGTATGGGACAACTTAATAGTATTCATGAAAGCAAAATGTTTCGCAAATGATTGTTTTGTCATTACGAATGAATGATTATTACGTCCGAATTCATCAGTCATTGTCTATCTTGCATTGTAACACCCGTCTACTTATTTAAACATAGTAGAATGCACATGGATTTGTATCTACTGCCTTTTTTTTTTAGTAGATATTGAAATAAGTCAAATGTATCGTTTTTTACTTGATTTAGTTGTACCCTTTGCCAAACACATGTTTTAAGGCCCTAGGAGTCTATATATACTCAACTCAGAGAGAGATCTTTGGTTGTTGCAACTGTAACAAGGCCGTTATCAAATCATAATGAAAGTGATATTTGAGATTCAAAATATGAAAAAAAGATTAATGATAAGCACATAGGATCACTAAAGATATATGTTTTTTATTTAAAGAGAGGCAAATAAACCCAAAGTGACATGGTCAAAAAAAAAAAGAAAAATAGAAACAGACAAACAACAGTACACTAAACAACATAGAAAATCAAAGACTTGGCAACACGAACCCCACCAAAAACTAAGAATGGTCTCGGGTGTTCCGGAAGAGTCAGCAGATCATTCATAATCAGGGGCCCTTTATAGCTTGCTGTTCGGTGTGAGCCAAGGTTCCGTGTTAAAGGCCGTACTTTGACCTACAATTGTTTACTGTTTACACATAATGACTTGGATGGAGAGTTGTCTCATTAGCACTTACATTTTATTTGTATATACGAGCAGATTTTTTTCTTTCTGGAATACATTAAAGTTATTAGAGGAAATGGTTTGACATATATTTAAGTCCCAGTTTAGTTATATGTTGTTGTCTTTTACGACACCAATTAGAAACATAATTTGAAACCGAAATAATCAAAACGTTAATTGTTCTTTTGTTTGTATTTCTAAATTATTAACCTTTACTATTTAGTACATTTTTGGTAATACTCTTTTGACGTGGCTCGGTACTTATACATCCCGCCATTGTGTTATTGGACAATGATTAATTTTGTATTCTTGTCTTTTATTTTTGTTTTATGTGACTTGTCTATATGCCATTTTGTTTTTCTTTGTGGATATTTTTATTTATGTTTATAAGGATTAAGATTATTACGCTGTGTTGACTGCCGTACTATTTTTGACATTGTGTCTATGTGTCTGTTTGTTTTGTTCACAAATTGTTGTCAATATAATGGAGTTTTATACTGTCATACAAGTGAGAGGTTTAGCTAGCTATAAAACCAGGTTTAATGTACCATTTTCTACATACAGTAAATGCCTATGCGAAGTCAAGAATACTACAGTTGTATTCCTTTCGTTGTGTTTGAACTTTTGATTTTCCCATTTGATTATGAACTTTCCGTTTTGAGTTTCCCTTGGAGTTCGGTATTTTTGTTATTTAACTTTTAACTGTTTATGTATTTTTTCGATTTTGAATGATGCTTTTTTTATATACTCCTGTCCATTACCTAATCTTTTTACCACATCAACTATGATAATCAAACCCTTTACAATACACACGGACAACAATTAAAAAATATAATCACATACGGTTGTTTTCTACCAGTCAAACAGACTCATAAAAAGTCTGCATTATTTGCTTGAAGTAATCTCTATAAAAGCGAATCAAAGAATTCTCCAGAGTACTTGAAGTAATCTTAAATTGAATAATTTACTAATATAGAACATTTGCCGTCCTTTACGTTTGCATCTGCCGTCATATTTTTGGGAGAAATGTATACACCAACGTCAAAACAGTGATGGCAGAGTGCATTACACAGTAAAATGGTATAAATCTTGGAATGCACAAATGTATAAAGAAACCATTCATATCATATTTGTTATTGTGAATCTGAGTGGTTTTTATCAACCAAATGTAACAGTAAATGATAACAATAAATAAAAGTAATGTATGTTTTACTTGATCACGTGCATTTCAAACCACACAAATGTTTTGAATGACAAGTTTTAATATTGTGACGAAATGTCGGTTCCCTGAAATGGAACTTGTTTCCCCTAAAATTGTGTGATGACGTCGTTTTAATCGTACCGATAAATGACCTTTGTTATTATATATTTCTGGTATAAGTGTGTTTAAACATTGTTAACTCTAAAACTTTTATTATCCTTGCCTTTGTTTATGCATTGGAGCACATCTTAACTGTTTAACGTTTTACCAATGTTGGTAATAACCAGTTCCGGTTTCGGTAATTTAGGTATTTCCTAAATGGTAAACCAAATCAGTAAATTGGTTTACTGAAGTATAAATACGGCCGATAATTCAAATAAGTTTTCAGCACGTAAATCTCGCTAATTCCAAGCGATTGTAATAGAAGTATAGATACCAGTTACCAGACCAAGTAGTAACAAGGGACGAGGAGGAGACTAGGTCCGTATGTTAAATGTTAATTTCTTTACGGGTTACACTTAGAAAATAACTTCGTAAGTTAAACTTTATAACGAATCATTTGGTATCGAGTTTTACCATTTGCCGATTTCGTACTATAAATAGTAAACTTTCTGAGTATATTTTCCTGCTATCCATTTTCCTAAATTCGCAACAAAAAGGTTAATGAAATGTTTATTCATTAAATTGAACACTTTTAAGTTATTTGAATTATATATGTGTTGTTGATATTTAATGCATATTAAAGTTATATAAGTTGATTTTATTTAACGAGTCTGTTATTCATTCGAACATCGATACGGAGAGTTACCATACAAAACCATATTTTTTTACGGACCGAAAACTTATGCCCTTATCTACCCTTTATATCCAAGGTTATTACCTTACCAGAAGAACCAACCGCACCGGGGTGTATACGGAATTCCAGAGTACTACGCAACCAAAGGAAGAGTTACTGGATGTAAACTTTATTCCCTATTTATGACTGATATTACAAAAAAAAACATATTCTTATAGCATTAAACGAAGGCTCGACCGCTCGGTTTTCGTTACAGCTACCATACAAGGGTGTATACAGAATTCCAGAGTACCATGCCACCAAGGAAAGAGTGACTGGATGTAAACTTTATTCCCTATTTATGACTGATATTACAAAAACATATTCTTATAGCATTACACTAAGGCACGACCGCTCGGTTTTCGTTACAATGTTGCATAACTTATGGATAACATAACAAGATCGATTTGAAATTCGGGGTTATTATAATTCCCTCCTATATATATTTCTGGTAAAATACTTCTACAAATCTTATACCGACTAAGGATATCTATATTCCGGTTGTAAATATTTTTTTTATAGAAATAGTGATGATATAGATAGGATATTTTTAATTTGATATAAAACTTTTTATAGAACTATCGTAGCCAATATTAATGTAAACCATAAAATAAACTTTATGTGATTATTAGAATTTCATTGAAGTAGAATTATGTGAGTACAACATGTTAAGATGTGGTATTCCATAAAATTTTATCTCGCCAGAAAGTGATTTGTAGAAAGGATGGCAATTGTTCATTTTAAAGAGAAACACACATTATACATCAGGGGGATTAAGAATATTCATTACATGTAAGGGGATACAAGGTGTCCCTCTGCGGATGAAAATTGGGGTCATGCAGTCTGAAATAAGACTTTTCAAATATAACATGTATAAGGAATTCTCTAAATAATGAAATAAATGCGAATATTTGTACTTACAGAGATTTTAAGTTGGTAAGATTTTCGAAAGTGTCTTTCCTGATAAATGTCAGATTGTTTGATCTCAAACTTCTGAAAAATGTGTACAACATTAAGTTATCATAACCGAAGTATTTATATACGCTTATCTTTATACATGAAAGTATACTACATATACACAATAACAATTAACAAAATAAATATCAGATGCTAAGTATAATGGGCAAAAAGGAAAGTTCACTGTAAAAAACATTGTTTATATTTCGCTAAACAAATAAGTTCATCAGGCGCGTGCAGCCATCCAGGTAAAAAATCGGAGGCTGTAAAGAAATTTTTGCAGCTTTATGTACATAAAATTTCTTTACAACCTCCGATTTTTTACCTGGATGGCTGCACGCGCCTGATGAAGCTAATTTGTTTACCGAAATATTTCGTGAATATATAAAATATAACAACTATTTTTATAACACTCAGTAGTGTGTTAAATTTTCATTCTTAGGCATTTATATAATTTAATTTAGTAACTGCATCAGTTTATTTACAAACTGATCCACGCCTAGATAGATTGAATGTTGATTGTTGCTATTTTTAGACACTATATACATATATATATATATATATATATATATAATTCGTCTAAACAACAGCTCAACAATGTTTGATCTGTAAATTTGCGGAAGCAAATTTTTTGTTCTTCCCTGGCTAAGATTCAAACTCTAGCTACTGAGATATCGTGGCACCAAATCGCCTTGCACTATGCCTTTTATATCATGTACTGTGTTACGATGCTAGATAAAAACTGACGAGGAAAGGTAACACCCGGCCACCGAAAGCTTGATTTTTGACGAGCCTAGGTGGGCGAGTGGTTTAGCGCACCGGGCATAGTGCTAGGCGATTTGGGGCCACGATATCTCAGTAGCATGAGTTCGAATCCCGGCCAGGGAAGAACAAAATTTGCGGAATACAAATCTAGCATTGTTGTGCTGTTATTTAGACGAATTATATATACAGAATGTGTTTTCAGCCTTGTATCACCATCACTGGTTATCCGATGGATAAAATCTGTCGTAGAGTTGGCACTGGTTCAGACGTACTTATTATATACATGTATTTATACACAAGTCTAAATTGAAAACAACGTTCAAACCTGCAATTTTTATACGTGTGCATGCCAAACCAATTTCTTGGTAGAGGGGTCTAAATACAACACACACAACATTTTCCAAAAGACCAAAAACGTGTAAAAGTATATTTTAACAAAACGCATTTGACTAGCAGGTCGGACAACGGATGTTCTTAAACACTGCTGACTGCCATTGACGATTTCCAAATAAACGGATCACCTGATGTAACAAAATGGATCTATATATATATGTTGTATACAAGTTATCATTTTGTACAAATTATAATTTGTACAAAAAGTGCCTGTAAATTACAATTTGTACATAATGAGGCTTAATTTCAGTTATAACTCGTAGAATAATTTATTATATGGATATTGTGATAAAAAAGTGTTGCTACCCACTATAAAACATTTTCAATTCTATTTTTAAAGTCATACTGATTCATTTATATTGCCTTGAGGTTATAAATTGAACTCCTGTTCACTGGTCTTTCACATGGTCATTAACAAAAGTAAAAGTTAAGGTGTTAACAAAAATGCCTAGTATTGTTGATCAACAGGATAAATTTTATCAAGAAGTTCAGCAATTTGCTGAGAATAACACATGTAAGCACAGCCATCTTTATACTAGGGACAAATTGAATGAGTTAATTTCAAAAGTTAAAAATGCAAGAGAGGCATTGAAGAAAAGTGACCAAGACAGACATTTGCTAGAGAAATATGATGTTGAAAAGCTCATCATTGTATTGTTTTATATGACAAATATAGAAGAGAGTCTGAAATCGAATGTAAACATAAATCTATCCCAAATCCTGGAATTTTGATTGATTGATTGATTGTTGGTTGCTTAACGTCCAGTGGCAAATATTTCGTGCATGTTCATGACGATGTATCAAATTGATCATACTATGCATAATTGCATACAGATGATTGCAGTCACTATGGCACATCAATCTAAAATCGTAACTCTATATGATCACAGTAAATAAGGGTGTACAAGTATTATTTAAAGAACTTTAGGTCACAAAACAGACGACCATATGAGCTTAACTATTTCACAGATTTTCTTATATTTATATTATTTGAACAAGCATATCGCTGTTAGGGCTCTTAACATAATTATTTTTATAACAAAATACCAGTTTTGTGCCATACTCAAAATGGTTTAATTCTTACTTTCAGATGACACCATACTTTACTACTTATCCATTGAGGATATGTATGATATTTTATAAACAGCACACGTTGGGGTCGGTCATGGATGTCTCCATAAAACTAACAAAGAATCAAAAAAACATTTTGCTAACATTAGCCGGGAAGCAATACGCATATTTCATGTATTTACAACCAACTGTGAACAATGTATCTTGAAACGAAAACGTACTGACATATCAAAACTTGTTATTAAACCTATAATTTCTGCTGACTTCAAATGTAGAGGGCAGGTTGACCTTGTAGATCATTAATCTGTCCCATTTTAAATGCATAATGCACTATCAAGATCATCTTACCAAATTTAGCGTGCTTAGAGATCTGAAATCTAAGAGAGCTGCTGAAGTTGCTTATGAATTACTTGACATTTTTTTTCTCTTTGGTGCACCCCATATCCTCAAAAGCGATAATGGGACGGAGTTCACTGCACATATAATCACTGAACTGAAATCGTTATGGTCAGAATTAGTAATAGTTCATGGGCGACCAAGACATCCCCAACGTCAGGGGTCTGTAAAAAGAGCAAATGCAGACATTAAAGAAATGCTCATAAAAAATTGAGAATGGAAATGGGAAATGTGTCAAAGAGGCAACAACCCGACCAAAGAGCAGACAACAGCCGAAGGCCACCAATGGGTCTTCAATGCAGCGAGAAACTCCCGCACCCGGAGGCGTCTTTCATAGCATGGATGAATGAAAATGACACACAACAGTGGTCTGAACGTTTGCGCTTCGTGCAATTTCAGAAAAAAAGATCACATCACTGAGTAATTGATCAATCGCCTTATCATGCTCTGTTTGGTTTCACCAAAGATAGGTTTATATTCATCTTCTTTGCCCAAGGAACTTTTGCCAAATCTTAAATCCGAGGAAAATTTGGAAAAAGTGTTCAAAGAGTTTCAGAGTAGAACAGTGAAATTGAGATTGATGGTACGGATGAAATCACAGATGCTGAATCGGTACAATCAGAAAGAGAACCTAACGATTCTGTGACTGATAGTGAAACTGGATCAACTAGTACAATTCTTGAAGTGAAGAGCATTGTATATTATTGTATAGTATTGAAAATAGAGTTATCCGTGTGTTTCATATTGATTCATATTTAAAATTGAAATTATTTTTATCATTTGATCTGAAACTTATTCTATGTAAAATATTGTACAAGTTATAAGTGAAATTAGGCCTTATTATGTACAAATTATAATTTGTACAAAGTCAAAATACACAAATTATAATTTGTACAAAGTCAAAATACAAATTATAATTTGTACAACATGATAACTTGTACACAACTTGGTCGTCAATTTGCCGAACGCTTTGATTACGTTCGCGATTATGGGCCTATCTAGTCTTTTCTTATAATAATTGTTTTCAATAAAATTATTATTATTTATATATAATTATATAACTTATTATCTTTCTAATGCAATTAAATAAACGCTTGCAACTTGTTTAATGTTGATCTGTTAATTTTGTTATCATCTGAAAACAGATTTTGACTGTACAGCAGATTTTTTTAAAAATTCGATTTAAATGTAAACAAAAACCACTCCTTTACTTATTAAAACATAGTGGAGTGCAAATGGATTTGTATCTACCGCCTTTTTTAGTAGATATTGAAATAAGTCAAATGTATCGTATTTTACTGGATTGATTTTACCTGTTGCCAAACACACTTATATTTTTCACAATATATTCTAGAAACATCCTTAAAATGTTTTTATATTTTTAACACATGTTTGTTTTCATAATACAATCTGCAGTGTATACACATGGGTCGTCAATTTGCCGAAAGCTTTGATTGTGCAAAGGGCGATGATGATTACGTTCGCGATTATGGGACTATCTAGTCTTTTCTTATAATAATTGTTTTCAATAAAAGTATTATTAAACTCTGTCAAACGAACAGGGTCACCATTGGTTAAACTATTTGACGACTTAACTCCAGATAGTCGTAATTATTGATTACAGTAAACATATTCTGATTAACATTTAAATCTTGTTTTCATTTGCGTCTGGTTAAAAGCTATAACAATATATACATACAGAAGGTTAAGCGATGGTAGGTCTTGAAATGTTCCTTGCTGTATTGTTGTTAATTGATTTTGGTGCAATGCTCTGAAAAAAAATATCATACAGAAAACTAAAGTATGAGCAACACAAACAACATAAGCAGTTCATTAATGGTCAATACATGTGCATTAATTATTAGTATCTGTAAACAGGTCATCATACTTATCTTGTCACAATAATTTAGTTATTATAAATTCTTACAACGTACCATGTATACAAATTTTCTTTCTATATTTTCCACAATAAAAACCAGCTAATAATTACACTCTATGTTAATAGAATATTTTGATATTTCACAATAAACTAAATGCCTAACGCTTTAAATCGTATATGTCATTAGGATATTGTTTTTAATTCTAAAAAACACAATGAAATGAGATAAAGGGAGTTTACTTTGATTCAGACACATTGGAACGCAATTACAGAAATAAGAATATCACTACTTCATATACGTAATTTTTGGTCATGTTCAAACGAACAAGAACTATGTATATGCACAACGCTACTTAATTTCCGAAATCTAATACAACCTAAGACGATATACATGTACTCTTTCATTCTTGAGTTAAGAAGACACATTTGTGTTTTATCTTGAAAATGACCAAGTCATCTTGTTAAAGATACATTTATGTGCCGTGATAAGTATTCAAACACAACATACTAACTGAGGTTTAAACAGTTCTCTACCAAGTTTCGAACTTTTATTGCTCAGAAAACGAATATGTACATCAACCAAGAGATGACATACTAAAATATTTCTCCTACATGCACACATTTATGTTTGCAAATTTATCAGTTAAAGACGTCATGGACCATTTAATAAATATTTTCAAAGTAAACGAAATGTTGTCATTAAACATTTCAGTGTTGTAATGACATTTATTTACAAAATTATGTTAATCTTTTACAAAATAGAAAATCTTGCCAACGATTTTTTATCGGACAATGCTACATTATGATTGCAACATTATATATAGTGGCAATTGTTATTTATTACATACTGGTAGTTAAAAACTGCGGTTAATAGTTTTTATTTAAAGGTGTAGAATGGAAGTCTTCTTTCTTATATGAGTTTAGTTAATTGCTGATATTATCTAAACAAAAACACCAAGGAACTATATTTGTCTCAATAATTAGTGTTCTGTTCCAATGTTCATGTTGGCTAATCCATTTCAGTAAATAATTCCCTTTTTGAAAAACATTTGAAAAAAAAAACATATCTCTTATTTTTAGAAAACAAAAAGAACATGTTATCTCTATCGCACTTTTTTTATAGAAATATATCTAAAGTTTATACGTACTGTTAATATATGTCTGTTACCATTATGAAATCTGCAGTGTAACCATTTGGTTAATCGATGTAAATTTGCAGAACTCATAAATCATTTGAAATGCGATTACTTAAAAATTTGCAACTATCAAATCGTTTCGTAGAGTTATCATTTAAAAAAAAGATTATTAGTAAATCCAGTCAATTCAAACCGAACAGGTTCACAAATGGTCACACTATTCGACGACAGAAAATTAATTTACATTTTTTCCTCAATTGCTTTTTGATAAATATAGATTCTTACATTGATACCAGTTGATTATCGGATTTATCTAATCGAGATAGTTAAATTATCAATTTTAAAGTCCGAGCCTCGGCGAGGACCTTAAAATTGATAATTTAACTATCGAGATTGGATAAATCCGATAATCCACGAGTAACTATGTAAGAATCTGTTTCTCTAATGATTAAAAAATAAAATTTTTATTTTTTGTTAAACGAAAATCCCCTTCAAGTGCCTTCCACATTTCACAAAGTTTTCAATTTCATTAACACCTGTTAGCATATTTTGATTCATTCAGTTAGCTGATTAAGGTTATGAACCTTAAACTCATCTTATCATCTTCTGAGATCATCGGCAACCACACGTTGATTAATTTTTGTTTAAACAATGAGTGCTGAAAGGTATAAATTGTCAAAGAATTAGAGAAAATATTGTAACTATGTATACATACAGGCGGCCTAGTGCTGGTAGGTCTTGAAATGATCCTTGCTGTATTGTAGTTATTTGATTCCTGTATAAATACCTGAAACAAAACAATGATAATTTTTATGATAATTAACAGGATATGTTTAACCTTCCGAAGCACCTGATACTACCCCCAGTTTTGATGGGGTTCATGTTGCTAAGTCTTTGGTTTTTTATGTTATGTTTTGTGTACTGTATTTGTCTATTTGTCTTTTTCTTTATTAACCATGGCGTTGTCAATTTATTTTCGACTTAGGAGTTTGAATGTCCCGTTGGGATCCTTTGCCTCTCTTTTACATTGAACAATTTTTTTTATCACCATAGATAGATGTCGATTCATAAAATTTTGATAAATATCATATAGGGATTTAGACGCAGGTCGATTAACATCTTTCCGTATAGGCAACAGTAGTTTACAAATTTTCAACCAAGTGGCATTGACAGATTGTTTTCTAAAAATTTACTTAATCATTATAATGTTTCCAACATATGTACATATCAGCATTAAATATGATAAAAAATACCAAGAACTAACATAGTTAACAGACAATTCTACGGCTGGAATTGACAAGTGTAAATAAATCAATCTTTGTCACCAATGGTCAACGGCAGAACTTTAAAATATCGTAATCATTGATAATAGTAAAAAATACTCTGCCACAGATTAACCATAAATTTTGTTATCATTTGCTTCTTGAAAAACTATTGTAACAATGTACACATACAGTTCGTTTAGAGCTGGAAGGTCTTGAAATACTCCTTGCTGTATTGTAGTTATTTGATTTATGTGCAAATGCCTGAAACAAAATAATAGTTATGTTAAATCTATTTTACACTAAAGATATTGTTTACTATCATTGATAAATAGAGACTTCTAAAATATTGGTGTTACCCTGATGCCAATCAAAAAACAAAAATGAGTGTAGGCATGTATATATAATATATAAACATATGTATATATAAGCGTTTCTGGTTTTTTTATCATTGACAAGTTAGCTAAATATTTGTTTATAGTTGACTTTGATTGAAGAATTTGTTTAAGTGTATACATTTCAAATTATTCTCGGCAATCCCTGAGGTGTCTATTAAAGTCCTTATATGTATGTCGTTTGAGTTATAAAAACCTTAAGGAAACATGTCTAACCAGTGCAGTAGGAAGTAAAATCATATAAATACTGAACTCCGAGGAAAATTCAAAAAGGAAAGTCTCTAATCAAATGGCAAAATCAAAAGCTCAAACACATCAATCGAATGTGTGGTTGCATAATGAATAATGGAAAAGATGTCAAATGCTGCTTGCCAATTTACTGTTTTTATTCAGTCATCGACATTTTTCTGATAGAAGTAAGTATAGAGCCTAGGTGGTTGAGTGGTCTAGCGCGTCGGGGATAGTGCAAGGCGATTTGGTGTCACGATATCTCAGTAGCATGAGTTCGAATCCCAGCGAGGGAAGAACAAAACAATTTGGGAAAGCAAATTTACAGATCTAACATTGTTGGGCTGATGTTTAGACGAGTTGTATATACAGAATGTTCACAGCCATGTATCATCATCACTGCTGGTAATCCAATGGATAAATCTGTTGTACAGTTGTCACTGGTTCGGACTTACTTATAAATATAATTATTTCTGTGACTGTATCTTGCATTAATTTGTAGGATCCTTTACAATAGATATTTCAGCTGATATGTAACATTTCCATTTTCATGCCTTATATACTGTATGGCGACGCTAGATCAAAACTGACGAAGAAAGGTAACATCCTACCAGCGAAAGCTTTATTATTGACGACTAGGTGGTCGTGTGGTCTAGCGCGTCGGTTACAGTGCAGGCAATTTGTTGTCACGATATCTCAGTAGCATGAGTTCAAATCCCGGTGAGGGAAGAACAAAAAATTAGCAAGAGCAAATTTACAGATCTAACATTGTTGGTCTGATGTTTAGACGAGTTGTATATATATATATATATATATATATATATATATATATATGAGTCTAAAAGATTGTGTAACAATACCGATAAATAGATGGAAAACAAAACACCAAAAAGTGTTGCATATCATCGCACAAAGATGGAAAAACTGAACAGATGATATAAATTATACAATAATTGCAAATATTTCGGCTCAACAAATGGCCTTCCTCAGTGTTAAAAGTTTTAACAATACTGATATATAATGTATAAGGTGTAAACATAGATCAGTAATAATACAGGTAAGTTTTGGTCGATTGATTTTAATCCAAAATCCTGAATATCATAATATAAACATTAGACTGTAAATTTAATTATTTCTTTCTATTGATTCCATCTGGATGGAGGACACCCAAAACTTCTCCCGATTCTCTCTTTGCCTATTTTGCCATGTGCAATCCTGTTCGATCACAAGGATCTTCATGTGATCAAAATCTTTCAGATTGTGATCTGGTAACCTGAAGTGTTGGCTGACAGGAATATACGGTTTTTTTGTGAGGTCACTCCGGTGGCCATTAAGGTGTTTGTGAAATGGCTGCATAGATTCACCAACATATTGGAGACCACATATAGGACACTCAAGAACGTAAATCACGTTTGAGCTTTTGCAGTTGACATTGCAGAAGTTCTTGTATGTCTTTTCTGTGGTCTTACTGTGAAATGTTGTTGAATGCTGCAATTGGTTGCAACATTTGCAGCGCTTATCCCCACAAGGCTGGCAATTACCTACAGTTTGGTTAGGTTTGGAAAGGTCAGCACGGACAAGTATATTTCTCAGGCTGTTAGGTTGTTTGAAGGCAATCATGGGAGGCTCAGGAAAGATTTTGGATAACTTAGAATGTTTCTCGATTGCTGTCCAATGATCACAAATGGTCTTGAAACTATTTCTCAGGCATGGATGGTAGGTGAGCACACATGGGATTCTTTTACTTTTCTGTTTTTCTTTGTAAGTTAGCAGACTGCTTCTGGGGATGGATTCCGCTTTTCGAAAACTATTTTTGATGTTTTTGTGTTTATATCCCCTTCTTTTCAAATGTCCTTTGAGCTGCCCCAGCTATATATATATATATATATATATATATATTAGTTGATTTTAGTCTCTGATGCATGATTTTTTATTATTAATTGTTTTGGCTTTTAACTAGCTGTCAGTAACTGCGAGTACTCTCAAATCGTACTTTCTTGTTTATTTGACCTGTTGATACTAATTGTATTGCTTTTTTGTTATTTAATGTTATTCAGGGTTATATCTGGTCTATATACCAGCTTTGATAAGTGTTTGGTATTACTATAAATTTTCACTTCGTAGTATGAACATCAAAATTATTTATTTCGTAAAAATATTTCCTTTCTCTATTGGTACTGTACACGTATACTTAACAACAAAATTATTTTCATTTACCTGTGTTTAAAGTTTTTGCAAATGGCTGATATTTTTGTTCGAGCTTATTGTTTTTCTTTTATTGTTTAACATTTCTTACCGATATAACATTTTACTTTTATTATTCTTCCCTTAGTTTATTTATTTTGTATTTACATTTTGTCATAGGTCAAATTTCTTTGTTCAGTGTATGTTCAATGGTGTTAATATGTCCTTTGATTGAGTTAAGCTATTTCAGTTGATATTTTATACCGTGTCTTTCTATGTTGTTATGTTACACTAATGTTTCAGAAAAAGGGTGAAGGTTTGGTACCATTAAAACGTTTAAACCCGCTGCATTTGTTTGCACCTGTCCTAAGTCAGAAATCTGATGTTCAGTAGTTGTCGTTTGTTGATGTGGTTCATAAGTGTTTCTCGTTTCTCGTTTTTTATATAGATTAGACCGTTGGTTTTCCCGTTTGAATGGTTTTACACTAGTAATTTTTTGGGGCCCTTTATAGCTTACTGTTCGGTGTGAGCCAAAGCTTCGTGTTAAAGACCGTACTGTGACCTATAATTGTTTACTTTCATAAATTTTGACTTGGATGGAGAGTTGTCACATTGGCACTCATACCACATCTTCTTATATCTATATATATATTAATTAATAAAAGATAATAACGGTTTCAATTCATCACTTTTACTAGCGCTTTCACTGCAAGCGGTGAAAGCGCTAGTAAAAGTGATGAATTGAAACCGTTATTATCTTTCATTTATTTTCGTATATGTTACCAGCATACGGATTCTACTTAACTTTTCTTTATAAAATATATATATATAAGTGCCTATAAATAGCAGCACATGACATACAAATCTATAGGAGTGTGGATTAATCAGTACAGAGATTAATTCAATTACACAAATAAAATTATAGATTGCCTAACAATGTAATTTTGACACACTATTTAGTATGTAAATATAAGAATGTTTAAAATATTTACAAAATGATGAAAAAAAACGCAATATTTCGCTAGACTAACTAGCTTTATCAAGCGTGCATCTATCCAGGTGAAATCGGATGTAGATGATAAGAAACGTTTGCAGCTCAATGTATATGTTGCATTTGAATTTAGCTGCCTTGAAAATAATACATAATTTGAATGAAGTTCAAGATTTTTACAAAATTGGTAGTTGAAGTTAGCAACGTCCATTGGCCAATATTACAGGATAAAAAGGACGATGCTGTGTACTAAATTATTCTTTGTCTTTCCTGTATCTTTTCTCATCTTTTTCGTTAAGACCATCAGGTTCTAAAGTGTGATCCACCAACTATGTTCCCCATAACGACGTTCATAACGACGTTCATAGTCTTGAAAAGTCCCAAGATGGAGGAAAGCGCTAGACAATGCTGCTTTTAAAACTCTTTTTGTGTATTTAATTTTTAATATATAATTCTGTACACCGCTTGAAAAGAAACCTTTTTTTTTGTATATATAAACAACGTTCAAACCTATGATTGCGTTGGATAAAAACCGCAATTTTTAGACGTGTCATGCAAAACAAATTTCTTGATAGAGGGGTCTAAATACAGCACAAACAACATTTTGCAAAAGACAAAAAAAGTAAAAAAGTATATTTCAACAAAACGCATTTGACTAACAGGTCGAAAATCTTCTTAAACCCTGTTGACTGCCATTAGCGATTGCCAAATAAACGGACAATAAGATGTTACAAAATAGATCTTTTAAAATCTATAAATTTAATACCAAACAGAAAACAATAAACTTGAGGAAAAGATGGTAAACCGCTAACAAAAGGTGCAAAAATTAGTACACCATATCCTGATTTCGACAATTAATGTCTCTTCAGTGATGTTAGGGTTCGAAACAGTATTTGGAAGGCCATATATTTTACCTCAATTTAGGATAGACTCTTGAATTTCAGAGTCGAAATAGGATTAACAGATCATATAAATCCGAGGGAAAATATAATACAAGCTCAAACGAAAAAATATAAACAAGTCTAAATTGAAAACAACGTTCAAACCTATGATTGCGTTGGATAAAAACCGCAATTTTTATACGTGTGCATGCAAAACAAATTTCTTGATAGAGGGGTCATATATTATACCTCAATTTAGGATAGACTCTTGAATTTTACAGTCGAAATAGGATTAAGAGATCATATAAATCCGATGTTTGTGGTATAACATTTTTGCAGCAAGTTTTTTTTCTTTTCTGTTTAGTATTTAATTGATATTAAGATCCATTTTATTACATCTTGTGATCAATTTATTTGGCAATCGCCAATAGCAGTCAGCAGGGTTTAAGAACATCAGTTGTTCGACCTGTTAGTCAAATACGTTTTGTTTAAATACACTTTTTCACTTTTTTTGTGTTTTTGAAAATGTTATTTGTGCTGTATTTAGACCCTTCTACTACGAAATTTGTTTTACATGCACACAAAGTCAAATAAAAATTGCGGTTTTTATCCAACGCAATCATAGGTTTGAACGTAGTTTTCAATTAAGACTTGTTTATATTTTTTCGTTTGGGCTTGTATCATAGTTTCCCTCCGGTTTATATGATCCGTTTATCCTGTTTTGACTCTATAAAATTCAAGAGTTTTTCCTAAAATCAGGTAAATTATATTGCCTTCCAAATACCGTTTCGATCCCTAACATCACTAAAGAGATATTTATTGTCGAAATCCGGATCCGGTGGTTCAAATATTTGCACCTCATGTTTGTGGTAAAACGTCTTTGCCGCAAGTTTATTGTTTTCTGTTTAGTATTTAATTAATATTAAGATCCATTTTGTGACATCTTGTGATCAATTTATTTGGCAATCGCCAATTGCAGTCAGCAGGGTTTAAGAACATCAGTTGTTCGATCTGTTAGTCAAATGCGTTTTGTTAAAATATACTTTTTCACTTTTTTGGTCTTTTTGAAAATGTTGTTTGTGCTGTATTTAGACCCCTCTACCAAGAAATTTAATTTACATGCACACGTATAAAAATTGCGGTTTTTATCCAACGCAATCATAGGTTTGAACGTAGTTTTTAATTTAGATTTGTTTATTTGTTTTTGTTTGGGCTTGTATCATATTGTCCCTCCTGTTAACATGATATGTTCATCTTGTTTTGACTTTTTAAAATTCAAGAGTCTATCCTCAATTCAGGTAAATCATATGGCCTTCCAAATACCGTTTCAATCCCTAACATCACGGAAGAGACATTAATTGTCGAAATCAAGATGTGGTGTACAAATATGTGCACCTCATGTTTGTGGTATAACATCTTTGCCGCAAGTTTATTGGTTTTCTGTTTATTATTTAATTGATATTAAGATCCATTTTGTTACATCTTGTGATCAATTTATTTGGCAATCGCCAATGGCAGTCAGCAGGGTTTAAGAACATCAGTTTTCCGACCTGTTTGTCAAATGCGTTTTGTTAAAATGTACTTTTTCACTTTTTTATTCTTTTTGAAAATGTTGTTTGTGCTGTATTTAGACCCTTCTACAACGAAATTTGTTTTACATGCACACGTATAAAAATTGCGGTTTTTATCCAACGCAATCATAGGTTTGAACGTAGTTTTTAATTTAGACGTGTTCATATTTTTTCGTTTGGGCTTGTATCATATTTTCCCTCCGGTTTATATGATCCTTTCATCCTATTTTTACTCTTTAAAATTCAAGAGTCTATCCTAAATTCAGGTAAAGTATATGGCCTTCCAAATACCGTTTCGATCCCTAACATCAAAAAAATATAATACAAGCCCAAACGAAAAAATAAAAACAAGTCTTAATTGAAAACAACGTTCAAACCTATGATTGCGTTGGATAAAAACCGCAATCTGTATACGTGTGCATGCAATCATAGGTTTGAACGTTGTTTTCAATTTAGACTTGTATATCCATCATATATATATATATATATATATATATAAGCAAGTCTTCATTGAAAACAACGTTCAAACCTATGACTGCGTTTGATAAAAACCGCAATTTTCATACGTGTGCATGCAAATTTCTTAAAAAAGTAGTCTAAATACAGCACAAACAGCATTTGTCAAAAGACAAAAAAAGTTAAAAGTATATGTTAACAAATCGCAATTGACTAGCAGGTCGAAGAACGGATGTTCTTAAGCCTTGTTGACTTCCATTGACGATTGCCAAATAAACGGATGTAAGAGATCAGATCTTAACTATTAATTTAATACCAAAAAGAAAACAATAAACTTGCGGAAAAGATGGTAAACCGCAAACAAAAGGTACAACAAGTTGTACACCATATCCGGATTTCGACAATTAATGTCTCTTTGATGATATTAAGATTCGAAACGGTATTTAAAAGGCCATATAATTTACCTCAATTTAGGATACACTCTTGAATTTTGAAAAGTCGAAATAGAATAAACGGATCATATAAACCCGTAGGTAAATACAATACAAGCCAAAACGAAAAAATACAAACAAGTCTAAATTGAAAACAACGTTCAAACCTATGATTGCGTTGGATAAAAACCGCAATTTTTATACGTGTGCATGCAAAACAAATTTCTTGGAAGAGGGGTCTAAATACAGCACAAACAACATTTTCCAAAAGACCAATAAAGTGAAAAAGTATATTTTAACAAAACGCATTCGACTAGCAGGTCGAACAACGGATGTTCTTAAACCCTGCTGACTGCCATTGGCGATTGCCTAATAAAAGGATCACCAGATGGACCAAAATGGATCTTAACTATTAATTTAATACCAAAAAGAAAACAATAAACTTGCGGAAAAGATGGTAAACCGCAAATAAAAGGTGCAACAAGTTGTACACCATATCCGGATTTCGACAATTAATGTCTCTTTGGTGATATTCAGATTCGAAACGGTATTTAAAAGGCCATATAATTTACCTCAATTTAGGATAGACTCTTGAATTTTGAAAAGTCGAAATAGGATAAACGGATCATATAAACCCGAAGGTAAATAAATACAAGCCAAAACGAAAAAAATAAAAACAAGTCTTAATTGAAAACAACGTTCAAACCTATGATTGTATTAGATAAAAACCCGATTTTTATACGTGTACATGCAAAACAAATTTCATGGTATAGGGGTCTAAATACAGCACAAACAACATTTTCCAAAAGACCAAAAAAGTGAAAAAGTATATTTTAACAAAACGCATTTGACTAGCAGGTCAAACAACGGATGTTCTTAAACCCTGCTGCCTGCCATTGGCGATTGCCAAAAAAAACGGATCACCAGATGTAACAAAATGGATCTTAACTATTAATTTAATACCAATAAAAACAATAAACTTGCGGAAAAGATGGTATACCGCATACAAAAGGTGCAACAATTTGTACACTATATCCGGATTTTGACAATTAATGTCTCTTCAGTGGTGTTAGAAATCGAAACGGTATTTGGAAGGCATTACAATTTACCTCAATTTAGGATAGACTCTTGAATTTTGACAAGTCGAAATAGGATAAACGGATCATATAAACCCGAAGGTTAATAGAATACAAGCCCAAACGATAAAATATAAACAAGTATTAATTGAAAACAACGTTCAAACCTATGATTGCGTTGGATAAAAACCGCAATTTTAATACGTGTGCATGCAAAACAAACTTCTTGGTAGGGAGGTCTAAATACAGCACAAACAACATTTTCCAAAAGACCAAAAAAGTGAAAAAGTATATGTTAACAAAACGCATTTTACTAGCAGGTCGAACAACCAATGTTCTTAAACCCTAATGATTGCCATTGGCAATTGCAAAAAAAAAACGGATCACCAGATGTAATAAAATGGATCTTAACTATTAATATAATACAAAAAAAAAATAATAAGGTTCAATATATATATAACTAATAATTTTTTTATTGAAAACATTGATTATAAGAAAAGACTAGATAGGCCCATAATCAGCAGTGTATTCAGATGGGTCGTCAATTTGCCGAACGCTTTGATTACGTTCGCGATTATAAGCCTATCTAGTCTTTTGTTATAATAATTGTTTTCAACAATTATATAACTTATTATCTTTCTAATGCAATTGAATAAACGCTTGCAACTGGTTTAATGTTGATCCGTTAATTTTGTTTTGAAAACAGAATTTGACTCTACAGCAGATTTTTAAAAAATCGATTTATATGTAAAAAAAAAACATAAAACACTCGTCTACAAAACATAGTGGATTGCAAATGGATTTGTATCTACCGCCTTTTTTTAGTAGATATTGAAATAAGTCAAATGTATCGTACTTTACTGGATTGATTGTACCTTTTGTCAAACACAATTATATTTTTCACAATATATTCTAGAAATATCCTTAAAATGTTTTTGTACTTCTAACACATGTTTGTTTTCATAATACAATCTGCAGTGTATACACATGGGTCGTCAAATTGCCGAACGCTTTGATTGTGCAAAGAGCGATGATGATTACGTTTGCGAGTATAGGCCTATCTAGTCTTTTCTTATAAAAATTCAATAAAACTATTATTAAACTCTGTCAAACGAACAGGGTCACCAATGGTTATACTATTTGACGTTGGAACTCCAGAAAGTCGTTATTTTGTATTACAGTAAACATATTCTGCAACTGATTGACATTTAAATTTTGTTTTCATTTGCGTCTGTTTAAAAGCTTTAACAATATATACATACAGATTTATAAGCGACGGCAGGTCTTGAAATGTTCCTTGCTGTATTGTTGTTAATTTATTTGTTTCCAATGATCTGAAAAAAAAATATCATATAGAAACCTACAGTATGAGCAACACAAACAACCTAAGCAGTTAATTAATGGTCAATACATATGCATTAATTATTAGTGTCTGTAAACAGGTCATCATACTTATCTTGTCACAATAATTTAGTTATTATAAAATTCTTACAACGTACCATGTACACAAATGTCCTTTCTATATTTTCCACAATAAATAAACAGCTAATAATCACACTGCATGTTAATTGCATATTGTGATATTCATAATAAACTGAATTTGGCATATTGTTTTTAATTCTATAAAATACAATGAAATGAGATAAAGGTAGTCTTTTCGAAAAAAAATGTTTACTCTGATTCGGGCACATTGGAACGCAAGTACAGAAACTAGAGTATCACTGTTTCATATACGTAATTTTGGTCATGTTCAAACTGAAATATGTATATGCACAACACTGCTTAATTTCCGAAATCTAATACATCCCAAGACGATATACATGTACTCTATCATTCTTAAGATAAAAAGACACATTTGTGTTTTATCTAGAAAATGACTAAGTCATTTTGTTAAAGATACATGCATTTGCCGTAATAAGTATTCATACACACGATACGCAGTGATATTAAGGCACTTTACCGAGACAAATACGTTAAAAAGTATATTCTTTTTAATCAACTTTAAATTAAGATTGCCAAAAAAATCTTCAAAGCAGCGGTAGTAGTGTGAATCATTAAAATCTAAATTTAATTTTTCAGTGTTTATTTATATCGAAAGTGAAAGTAGTCACGTGACCCGAGCAGCTACTGAAGGTCGTTCATTTCAATTTCAACTCAGCGTGTTGCTGGAATCTTTCAACAAAAATTAAAGTATCAATGAATTCGTCTGAATGTATATTTTCTTAAAATTGCTATCCAAAGATGACACTATACTGACAAAAGGTACAAACTGATGTAAATCTGATAGAAATAGTGATGTTTTTACCATCATTCTTCATCACCTACTTTCAAACTTTCCTACATGTGGCCCTTGCTACCTTCTGCCCCACCTTGTAGAGTTGAATATCATTTCCATCCATTCATTTTGAGGAGGACACCTTGAAATTTTCCACCACCATATTTTGTTTAAATTTCAGTTTTTAAAATCGTATCGATCGACTTAATACCACACAAATATTTATATTTGGCTTAGTTTTCCATCATTTGATGAGAAACACCTACCTTATTCTAGTCATGCTTTCATATTTTCCTGAACATCAAGTTTACCAGCATCACCAGCATAAAGGTAATATACGTTCTGCATATTTCAAATGTAAAAAAAATTTCAGCAAACAATCCACTATAAAGTAAGTGTGGAATGCTTCATAAAAAGTCGAGGGATTAAAACAGTGGAAATGTTGTTGGGAAAAAAGGGGGAGTGTGTGTGTTCCAGAATCCTAGAATCCAAACATGATTTATGATTTTTTTGGAAACATTTGTTGAGAAGTCTGCTGATCCAGCAAAACTCAAATCATGAATTCACTTCTTTGGTTGAATAAATACAGAGTTATTACAAGATTGCCTGCTTTCTTTTCCAATAACTAATTCCAATTTGTAGATTGAGTAATTATTACAACAATAAGAAATGCAATTATAAAGTTTTCAGGTGTAAAAAAAACAGAAAACCACTTCACACTTTATAGAAAAATCTTTGAGGTACACAATTGTTGATTCCTATTCAAAATACAACATTAGGAAGCTACAATCAAATTGATGTTTGGAGACTAAAAGATTTATCTGCATTAGACTGCAATGGTTTAAAATTACTATAAGGGCTGTTCCAGAAAATACAATGTCCCCACCAGGAACAGCACTTTTTTAAACCCCACCACCCACAGAAATAATAATAAATTAGAACAACACTTCCTTTGCATATTGGTTTTTCAAATACAACCAACCACATAATATAAACAAAATGCCTTCCCTGGGGGGTGACATAGTATTTTCTGGAACAGCCCTTAATGAAACATATGTAAAAGAATGAAAATATTATCTTGTCACAATTTTTTTTTTATTTGAAGTCCGTCCAAAATAGGATACAATAGACACATACCTCCTTGCATTCTGCCAAGTGTGCAGTGTACAAGCTTTAGCTATTTTTTTGTTGAGACAATATGTGGTTTTTCTCTATTTATCAACTACACACTTCTAACAACCCATGCAATCAAATCAGTTAGTAGGTATTACAGGGTTGTTTCAGTGGCAAGCATTCCACACCTCCTTATTTTATACCAAAAAAATATCAACAACAAATAAATAGTGGTTACACTGAAACATATATACAAGAGGAATGAAGATCCAACCCTCAAATGTCGCAATGAACTTCTAAAAGCTTCCTGCTCATAAAAAGAGGGTGCTGTAAATTTTCATCTTGTTTTGTAATTTGTATTTTGTATATAAAGGAGTTGAAGGTTTGTGGTGGGTTGGTTCGCCTTCAAACTAGTTTAACCCCACCACATTCTGTGTGTGACTGTCCCAAGTCAGGAGCCTGTAATTCAGTGGTTGTCTTTTGTTGATGTATATCATATTTGTTTTTCATTCATTATTTGTCATTTCGGGGCCTTTTATAGCAGACTATGCACTGTGGGTTTCACTTATTTTTGAAGGCCATACAGTGACCTATAGTTGCTTATTTCTGTGTCATTTAGTCTCTTATGGAGAGTTGTTTCATTGGCGTTTATACCATATCCAATTTTTATAAAGGCCTTACAACCTTTTTTTTTTTATAACTTCAGACTGCAATTCAAGGACCTTTAATCACTTTGGTCTCAAATTTTCTAAAGAAAACAAACAAACACTGTTTTTCTCCATCATTTGCTTACAGACATTATAGCAATTGTGAAAAATTTGAACCTTCGATATACAATTTCTTATTAATATTTGTATATCATATTTTCACTGAAATTGTATTAATACCAAATTCATTTTATATTTCACTGAAATTGTAATATCAAATTTATTTCATATTTCGCTGAAATTGTATTATCAAATTTATAACACAAAGCTATAAAGCAATATACATGTACATCAAATGCAAACTTCGGATGATTTTAAACAATTCAGTTGTAGTGTTAGTTCTTGGTCCTTTTGTTATTTTTCTCTGTGGGCTGCAACACATAAATTGATCAACCAAGTACGCTCTGGTTTTGAGAAAGTCTGAAATAAGAAATACAAAATAATTGCAGAATTGAGTGTAGAACATAATCCTTGAAGCAATACACAAAATATAAAGTATAGCAGTCTAAACATAAAACTTTATAAACTGCAGCTGTGCTATTTGTGCAATCAAATTGCATTGATCTTATAATCATTTGTGATTAAGTCGCTGACCGTACATATATAGTGGACAAAAGTGAGTTCCCATTTAAAAACAAAAGTCCTAACATTTCAACTAAAATCAATATTTAAATAAATGAAGAATGTGTCCCCATGGACACATATGATGCCCCCGCTTGCATACAACATTATAAAGGGACATAACTCAAAAACAATAAAAGAGACGCTACCCAAATTTTTACTTGATCTGAGTTTTGTGGTAATAATTATTGTGTATAGGTTTCATAATGTTTGGTTGACACAAGCTCAAGTTAAAGAATGGAAACTAAAAATTTTGCAATTTTTCCATAAATAAAGGTGCATAGCTCTAGAACGGTTAAAGTGACGCCAATAAAGTTCAGACTTGATCTGTGTTTTGTGGTAATAAGCATTGTGTATGAGTTTCATAACATTTGGCTGAGGTAACTTACGTTAGAGAACGGAAACTAAAAAGTTTGCATTTGTTTTCCATTTATAAAGGGGCATAACTCGAGAATGGTAAAAGTGACCCAACCAAAATTCAAACTTGATCTTTATTTTGTGGTAATAAGCATTGTGTTTAAGTTTCATAACATTTGGTTGAGGCAAACTTAAGTTAGAGAACGGAAACTAAAATTTTGCAATTTTTCGATTTATAAAGGGACATAACTCGATAATGCTTAAAGTGACCCCACCAAAATTCAAACTTGATCTTAATTTTGTAGTAATAAGCGTTGTGTATAAGTTTCATAACATTTGGTTGAGGCAAACTTCAGTTAGAGAACGGAAACTAAAAATTTTGCAATTTTTCGATTTTTAAGAGGCATAACTCTAGAACGGTTAAAGTGATGTCACTAAAATTTAAACTTGATCTGTGTTTTGTGGTAATAAGCATTGTGTATAAGTTCCATAGTATTTAATTGAGGCAAACTCATGTTAGAGAACGGAAACCAATTTTGGGACGTACGGACAGACGGACGAGGTTATAACTTAATGACCCCTCCGCTACATCGGGGGCATGAAAAATAATACCAAGTAACTTATGAGCGATTTCTATAAAATAAGTACCACAAGATGCAGAAATGACTGAAGTTTTATTTTTTCTTCGGCCAGAAGTTTAATGTGGGTCATTCTTTTTTTCACCATTCTAATTTCATGAATTTGGTAAGACTGCATAGCAAACCTTTCCTAAAATATTTTCCTTTGTGTTCACCTTGTTAGAAATTAAAATGATGAACTTGTCCAAAATAATAAGAATCCTTATTGAAGTTATTCTTTGTATTTTGGTTTAAATCTAACAAGGTTATTTACAATAGTATATCATAACTTTATTTGACAGACATATACAAAAGAACTGTTTCTCCAAAAAATGTCCTAGTTGTAATTTGTAAACACTATTGTAGCAGCAATATTTGACCTTAAATGTTTTCTTTTTTAAATAGTCATCTACTCTTTATAACAAATAATCCCAATGACATCACTTACTGTTTTTCAGTAGTATAGATTATGAGAATGAATGCAGAAGCTCATTTGACTTCTTGTGTGTTGATTTATTAAGTTCCCCTGGTAATTTCACTAGTCTTGGTCATCAGGCTTGTAGATGAACTTGTCTATCGGATTCGATCTCCTTTCAAATCTGTTTTCTATTTTATATGAAAGAATTAAAGATCAGTGTAAACAACTTTAGCTTACTTCCTATACATTTCTAGGAATATGATTGAGAAACACGAACCGCACCAAAAATCAGGGATAATCTCATGAAAAATATCTATATAACAAATAAAATTATCCATAGCATCAAGTTTAATAGAAGCATTTAGCTCACCATTAATTGCTGAAACAATGATTTAAACAAATCACACAGTATAGCAAGCTTATATGAATTAAAAAAATATACAAAATTTCAGTAAGTGATTTATATGTAGTTCATGAGGAAAATCTGACTGAACAGTGTATATAGGTTTGGCAGACAAACATGACATTTCTAGGCCTTTCATAGCCCATCCACATTACAGTATGGGTTTTTCTCATTGTTGAAGGGAGTACGGTTGCTAATAATTGCTTACTCATATTTAATTGAAATTCAGTGGATAGTTGTCTCATTGGAAATCATACCTCATCTCCTTATTTTTATATTTAACAGTTTACCCCCTCATCCTTTGGGACAGGACTATAATCTTTTCATGAATATTGATTACTTTTTTATGTTGTTGGGTTACTAGTTAATTTACACAAATAAATAGTCTTTTCCCAGTTTGGTTTCAGACTTCACATTTAGTAATATGTGTATAGGGCAACTTATGCACAGTTATCACAAAATTTCATTAGCTAAAAATTTAAACTAACCTTGCTGCCTTAACCTCCCTAAAAATATTTAAATACAATATGAATTAAATTATTTTAGGATGAATTCCTGTAACTTAGGAAAAGTGATCATCAGCAGATCCACCAAAGATATTGCGACAATAAACTGGTGGAATACCCAAAAGATAAAGAAAATGAGAAGGAGAGACTGACAAATGTTATCAACATGAAAGATAGATAGTACAATTATTCAATTTTCATGGAAAAGTATCCCAAAATGTCTTTGAATTTCGATCAATTTAGAAGCAAAACCACAAAACTGCAATCATATCTCTTAGACAAGAAATACTGGAAAAATCTTAACAAATCTGGACAGCAGCATTCTTTCCTTAGCCATTTTTCACTTAAGAATTGGCTTTCACTTAGCTCCAATGAAAGGCTTTAACACCAGCTAGTTGACTGTAGACCTTGTTCCACTGTTCACTACAACTTTTCAAGTCTTCATAAATCCATGGCACCTTATTCTGAAAATGCACACCAGCTTTACGAACAAGGGACAGAAAACATTTTGAAGATAACATCACCAAACAGCAATACTACCACCGAGGGAATGAAAGTAATAAAATCTATCGTCAACATCATCCAACCCATAGTAGAGCAACGTTTAGATATGAAATTTCCAAGACCCATTTCAGATTTCATCATGCTTTCCCCACCAGTAACACCTAAGGAATTGCAATCCACAAAAAATAAAGTTATGCAAGAAAGCAGAAAAAAAATCAACGAATCTTTCACCGACGGAGGTAATGACGTTTACAATTTTCTTTCTTCATCAATTTCCTTCCGTGAGCATGACAGGATTCGCCTCGGCATTTTTTTTAAATCAAAGACCATGCCCAACAGAGAGTAAATAAGAGCCTAGAGAAAGAGAAAACTAGTAAGAGGAAACACAGAAACCACCCTGGACAATTTGATTCTTACAGATTTGACAAAACAGAATTTTTGACAGAGATTAAAACCAAAAAAGAAGGGGACACTATCAACTGGACAGCTCTGGCGCGTAAATATCACATCACCTGCAACGGCAAATTTCCTACAAATTCTACAGGAATATGTAAGAAGCAATGGAATTAACACATCACCTTCAAATCTAAAGTTTATACTAACCATAGGGCATATTTTAGAAGGGTAAGGAGGGCAAAAAAAGTGGTAACAATCAACAGAACAAAATTTTCCCTCCCAACTCCAAGGCAGTCATCCCACTTAAAAAAAGACATAAAGGAAAAGTTAACTTCCGGAGACTTATATTTAGGAGAAGAAATAGCACCAAAGGACATCATTTCAACGACAATAACAGACGGAAAATTGCAGCAGATAACAACAGTAATACATGGTAGAAACTTCCCCCTCATTAGACTTAGAAGAACAGCTTTGCAGGAACAGGTAAGCAGTGGGGTGTTAAGGTATTTTAGTGACCAGGAATATGACAGCTTAACCATGGAGCAACTTACATCTCGTTATATAAGGATCGGACAGAAACCACCAACAGGAACTCTTTCAGATAAAATAGAACATCTCAAAAGCACTGAAAGAACAAGAAAAATGAAACTTTAGCACGACCACAGCAGCATCCTAAACCATTCCTATGTATGTTTCACTATCTCATGGCTAAATGATCCTGCCAACTATTTTACTGATTTAGAGTACAAAGAGAAGTATCCAGACCGTAAACCAATTTACGCTCAAGGTATTGTTGAAAAGCTAAAGTTATATAATTTCGGCCAATCAGGTAGCAGCGACTTAGAACAATCAAGTTACACTGCAGTTAGAAATGAAGACCTGCAAATCTTATCTGAACCTATAACAGCGGACAATGGTAAAATAAATAGTTTTGGTGTAATGCGCGTATTCAACGGTGACGGTCCTGCAAGACAATTTGAAATCGGACAGCAGAGAGGTGGAAATTATCCCTGTGTATGTGGGGTTTCATGCTAATGATCACGGTAATTTTGTTCTCTGTTATGGCATTGAACCCCTTACACTAGATGAACGAGTCGGTATAATAAAATCCACAAGATGTTTCGACGAGCTGAAAAAGGGAAATTTAAATCCATTCCAAAATTTAAAGAAAGGCGATCTCATAGAAGAAGTCACAGTGACCAATTTGTGCATCATCTTTCATATAAGTTGTATATATGCCTATTTTCAACAAAATCAATTTTGGACAGAAATACATTGACTGTATGTCTGAAACAGTTATCATGATTGTAATTCCTTACCTGCATTTTTTTATTTGAATTTTTTTCTCTTAGAATTTCAAGTCAATAGTGGTACCAGAGAATCTGCCAACGAGGATCAACACATAAGTTTGCCTGAAAAGAATTTAGAACAAGGTATTCAATTACAAAGGAAAAAATGTTTTGATATGATGATTATATTCTCAAGTGGTGTGTGTTAAATTCATTTGTTGTTTTTTTAACATAAAATCAATCATAAATAAAGTTCATTTAGCATATTAAAAACACAGGATTATAAGATTCTTCAGGTACAGGTAAACATCCAAATCAAATTTTGAACCTTTTTGTTAACCATGTTAACACTTTATATTAACATTCCTGTTTAGTTATTTGCATACATTTTATTTCATGTTACCATTTATTATAGATCCATATCAAATTCCAGACATAGAAAATGGACTCGAAAACAGAGAGGAAACAGAGAGGAAACTGCTTGAGAACAACAACATAAAACATTTGTACAAATCACATATTAAAGGTAATAAAATTATTCAAATCAAGTAAAGATTCAAGTTGATGTGACCACTAACTAGCCTAAAACAAAATTGTATTCTACCAGTACCTTAAGACAACAGTTTTAGACAGACACGCACACCAGGAACATATCTAACTTCTTAGTCATATTGTAGGTGTGGCATAAAAAGACTTCTAAAATTCTTAAACGTTAAACGTTTTGTTTTAATTAATTGATTGATTGCTGTATCATTGACATACATACATGAACCTACATCGCCTTTATTAAATAACAGTATTCTTATATTCTTATACAAATATAAAAAAATAATCAGCTGTTAATAACATACTTTTTACCATTATGCAAAATTATCTAAAAAATTGTTCTTGATATTTTGAAAGTCCCTTCCTACCCTCCCTCATACATTTTAATGGAATAGCCCTAATAATACTATAATTTTAATAAATAAAAAGTTTACAGGAATTTAATTAGTTATAACTAACAGGTTTACAAATATAAATATGGTTTAATTTCAGTTTTAAAGTAGACTATACAGCCTAGCAACATCAGTGTCCATGAAAGTGTTGTCACCCAACGAAAGATATTACCAGGTATATATTCATTTTACATAAACTTCCGACTCTCATTCTTCAATGTCTTATTATTGCTCATATACACATGATATATATATGTATTTATATATACAAGTCTAAATTGAAAACTACGTTCAAACCTATGATTGTGTTGGATAAAAACCGCAATTTGTATACGTGTGCATGCAAAACAAATTTCCTTGTAGAGGGGTCTAAATACAACACAAACAACATTTTCCAAAAGACCAAAAAAGTTAAAAAGTATATTTTAATAAAACGCATTTGACTAGCAGGTCGAACAACGGATGTCCTTAAACCCTGCTGACTATCATGGCGATTGTTAAATAAACGGATCACAGATGTAAAACAATGAAGCTTAATTATATTAATTTAATACCAAACAGAAAAAAAATAAACTTGTGGAAAAGATGGTATACCGCAAACATGATGTGCAAAAATTTGTACACCATATCCGAATTTCGACAATTTATGTCTCGTCAGTGATGTTAGGAATCAAAATGGTATATATATATATACGGAAATTACAGATGCAAATATTTTCTACTTTGTTTTGTTGGATTGCTGTCTTATCTCCCTTTTCCATATTTGAAACCATTCGTTTTACTTTCAGTTAACGAAAAACCATCAACATGCAAAAGAAAATTGTTCTAATCTGAAATTTCAAACAATAGCTGTTTTATCGTATAAACTCAAGTACTGATTCAGCTAAAGCAATGAAAATTGGCAATTGTCACAAAATGGTGACGAAATTTTTAAAATGTGAAAAAGTTTATATAAATTATTTTGATTCATGTTCAAAAATACTATGGTTGAATTTCCATTTCCGTTTAGATTAAAAATAAATACATGTATTATAAATCTGCAAATACTGATGATATACATACATTTTTTTTTTATATTTCAGCATCTCGTAGAAAGAAGACACCTTTTGACCTGGCTGTTTAGTTACTGGGCCCATCATCAGATGTGGATGACTGCATCAAGTATAAGGAATTGAAGAAAAAACACCCCACTCATAAATCCTTCATATCACATGTTAATCAATCATTCTCCAAGCTACAGATTCAGGTCAGCAAGAAGTACCATTTCCTGAAAGACAAAATACAAAATGATGAGGGAAAGGAGAACCTGGAAAATCTGTTAGCTGACAAACGGATTGCACAAAAGCTGCTTGGCCACTGGGGATTGTACTATTATTAATGTCCATTGCGCTAAAATCTTATTTCTGATAAAAGTGAGGAGACTAAAATCCATAATTATACCAAATGTCACCAAGCTTACCAATAAAATTAATAAGGAGATGTGGTATGATTGTCAATGAAATATCTACATAGCAGAGACTTAACAACTGTCAATAATGAGCAAAACCCATACTGTACAGTACATGCAGTAAGATATAAAAGATACCCTGCATGACAATTTAAACAAGAAAACAGACTGCCTTAAATACATCTACTTAAATACTTTAGTCTTTAGATATAATTTTTTCTTTTGATAGTTAAGTATCTGACAACACATGAACTATAGCATAATTTGTAGCTACATGTATCATATGACAATGAAGGATGTCCAGTGGGAATATTATGTGCATAATATCAAGTACATGTTACTGTGGTATAAGTATGATTGCTGTTTTAAAGTCCAAGATTATTAATATGCTCCTTAAACACAAAGATACATGTATGAGACAACCAAAGAAGTATTATGTGATAATATGAGCCTAATGACGACAGCTTTATTCATTGACCCTTTAATACATTCAATATTTAGAGATCTGTCAAATGGTGTATTTGGGCATTTCTAATTTGTATACCACCAGTGGCTTGCAGCACAAGGCTTTTTCAAGAAAAAAATGTGGAAAAGGGGGATTGGGAAAGGATTAAAACAAAGCCATACAGAATTATGGCATGTTTACCAAGGAGACATCTATCTACATGTATCAGAGATGGTAATTTGAAACAACAGTAGATCATTTAACTGCCTTCAACCATGAGCAAAACCAATACTGTATAGTAAGGTATAAAATGCCTAAGCTTTACAAATTTTGAAACAGTTTAAATGAGAAAACCAATAGCGTGATTTATGCTAAAGCAATAAAAATATAACAAACAGAAGACATGTAGCAAGTGAGCAACAAATGACAATTACTTTAAAAAAGATGATAAAAAAGACTGAACAAGACTGTTTTAATTGCTGTTCTTCCTCATCATTATAATATCAAAGTCACATAGAGGCCTTCAACAGCAGCAACATCATCATTAGTTTTAAGAATCTGCCAGTCAGTCCAATCCCGTCTTTTTTTCCTAATTTTCTTTTTGAAAAAGCCTTCTAATAAATATGAAGAGATTTATGAAGTGGACATCTTCAATAAACAGACATGACAGCTACTGTATTCACTTCTGACATGGTTAAAACCTGTTGACAACTGACAATTAATAAGCACAATCCTTGTTCAGTTCTATCAGAGTTATCTTTAGTTATATCAGACTGAAATAAACCAATTGATTGATTGATTGATTTGTGGTGTTTTTAAGGCCACTTTTAGCACTCTTGTCTTTATTGTGGCGGCCAAATTTTATTGTTAAAAGAAACTGGAGTGCCAGGAAATTAAAGAAACTACATCTTTTAGAAGGAAAACTGGACATCATAGTTTATTAAGATCATGGTCTAACACACCTGCCATTTACAGGGTAATGAGGCCCTCTAAAATTGATTTAAAGTTTGGTTTAAATACAATATTCAAATACATAGTTACATTAGTCCAGATAAACTTTATTTAATGACAGGTAGCTTTATCTTAACTTCATCATTAGATTGAGACAGTGAATACAGCATCAGCTTCATGTACTTATGAGTCAAACCCATGTATACAGCCAGCTTATTTATCCCATATTGTAGACTTGGATATAAAGTTTCCATCATCATGATCAGGATAAGATCAGTATAACATCTTTACGTAAGTCAATACTGATCAGTCTCTTTACTGGATATGACACTACTAATTTGACAAATCAAATTCCTGGATATGACATTATAATCTTCACTAAATGAAATACCAATTTACTGGATATGACATCAAATTTCCAGATATGGCAAAACAGATATGACATAAAAATTTATTGGATTTGACATCAATTTACTGGATATGACATAATAATTTACTGGATATGATTTTTTAAATTTCTTGGATATGACATGGAATATACCTAATATGACAAATACTACAACATTTCCTTATTAAACAAGTTTCCATGAGGGTAATAGTAAAAGAGGAATTCCATTATCATGATTATTTTTGTAATTTTATCATATACCGAGGTGACTGTTAGAATTTCTGGACATCTAAAATGTGTTTTATAAAACAGTATCATGGTAGGTTGGCCATAGGGTTGGTCATGTGATTTATTATGATCTGTAGAGTTTTGAAATATTCTGTCAAGTATTTTAACTTATCATCTAGGATGTGATAAAATATTTTGCTAAATTATGATCTTCTTATAAGTAAATAATTCTAAAATGTAATGTTTTATGAACTTTCAAGATTATCTAACCAGTTTTTGTTTTAACTTTTTTTTTCTTTCAGAAAGTAAAGTTCTACGAAAAAAAAAACTTCATAAATGACAAGAATTAAAATAAAATGAGAATGCGACACCAAAAATCATGATGATATGCATATAAAAATAGCTGAAAAATTTCATCCATATAAGGTGTTATCTTAAAAAAAAGGTGCATAAAATCTCAGTATACATAGTTTAAAAAAAAGATGCTGTATAAAAACTCAGTAGTTTTAGAGAGGGTGTACTTAAAACATGATAAAATGGCATTTAAAAAATTCCTTGCTGTGTAAAAGTCCCCCTTCTTTATTTCATGCCATTTTTTGTATTGCAATATTTCACTTCAGTCCAAGTCCAGTGGAAATTCTTATATTAAAATAAACTTGTTTTGGTCACTTTTAAATTTGAACAAAAGTTGTTTTAACTTAAAGTAAATGATAAACATTTGAATAAGTCATATTCTATTTGAAATTAAACAGGTCAATGTTTTTAGAAAATTTAATTTAGAAAATGTCTGCATGTCATCCATCTTTATTTTTTTCAAATAATGAAAAGCATTTAATTTGTAAAAACCCTTAAAATAACAAGTAATTGTAAACCATCTAACTGTTTCTTAGAATAAAAAATAGAGGTGGCCAACAAACATGGGAAAGTTATGCAATATATAAATCATAATTTATACATAAATAGAAACCAAACTAGTTATTAAACAGTGATTTTATTAAAGTGAACAGTATAAAAATAAATTTCCTCTTGGACTGAAATTTGCAATATGGTGGTGGGTGGGAAATGCAGCCAAGATATGTAAAATCATGCCAGTCAGAAGCCTGGAAGGAAGGTAACTTCAACATATATATGTAAGTGACCTTCTAAATGCAGAGTGAACCACCATATAAGAAGGAATAAACTAGTTTAGTGTGATTTTGACCTAAATGACTAACATATAGTTTATTTTAAAACTTAGCTACAAAGTTAAAGATTAAGTTCAAACTGTTGGGTAATCCATCAGAAAATAAATTTGTACAAATTAACAGAAGGTGTTTGAAAATGTTGTAACTAGAACAATCTATAGAGATATACTACAGATTCAGTTTTATATTTGTGGGATAAAATTGAGAATGGAAATTAGGAATGAGTCAAAGAGACAACAACCCAACCAAAGAACAGAAAACAGCTGAAGGCCACCGATGGGTCTTCAACACAGCGAGAAAATCCTGCACCCTGAAGCGGGTTTTAGCTAGACCCTAAATAAAAGTTGTAATACTTAACTCCAAAACATATTTAAATAAACTGAAATTAAAAATCATACAAGACTAACAAAGGCCAGAGGCTCCTGACTTTGGAGAGGCACAGAAATGCCTATTTTCAGAGATTTCATTGGTAAAGGTGAACCTAAATATAAATTTTTAATGAAGTACAAATGTTCTTTAGGCTAGTATTCAAACTTTAGTTAAACTAAGTAATCAAATATCCTCTAACCAAGAAAAATGGTATCCACAAAAATTGATGAATCCACAGTAAATTATGATTTTAAAATTTGTTTTTAACATTTACTGTATGAAAACTCTCACCCATTACAATCTCATAGTTCCCATGCATGTTTATGCAGGAACAACCCTTACTGGTATTATGATGAAAAACTTTAAATAAAATCAGGAGATGTGGTATAATTGCCAATGAGACAACTAACCAACAGAGTCCAAATGATGTGGATTTAATCAATTATAGGTAAATATAGGTCCATCAGCAATGAGCTGAAACCATAATATGTAGTATTAGATATCTGCTGTGAGTGCTTGTCATGAGCAAGTCAAATCAAAACTTGACTCATCTGAAAGAAAAGTTTATATATAAAAATAAGAAGATGTGGGATGCTAATGAGACGACTTTCAATCAAAAACCAATTCACAAAGAAGTTAACAGCTATAGGTCACGGTGTGGCCTTCAACATTAAGCAAAACCCATACTGCATTAATAAGCTAGGAAAGATCTGAAATCAGGAATATGACAAAAGGTAAAACAATTCAATCGAAAAAGATCAAGGAGATAGAAATCCAACAATCAAAGGACATCTAGAGGGCAATTTTGCTGTGTTTTCACTGCTAAATGATGCTAGACAAAAATACGAGATTAATTATTACAATTTCAGAAAGAGCTGTGTACATATATATGTATCAGTTAGCAGAACGGAGTTCTTACATTATTACTGAGATACTCATCAAGTCCTTTTATTTGCATAAATAGAATCTCACAATAATTTCTTAATTTGCAGCATAAAATTTGTAATTTGCACAAATGAAAAAAGTTTTCAACAATTTAAGCAAAAAAGTTTTTTTCTTAGGGAAAATACCATAGTACAATGTACCTTGTAATTCTCCCATATATTTATTTTCATATTTTTGTTATTTTCTCCATGCTATATCTATTTCTTGTCAAAACTACAAGTTTCCGGGATTCAACATTCTGATTTTGTATACCATGCTAAACTAACAGTTTTGTTTTCATTTATAAAACAATTAACAACACTTCTCGGATTAATGAACAATGATTACTTAATGTTAAGGACACACGGGCCCATATATTTATTTATCACTGTTTATTTATGGTGTTTATTGATTCATTTAAAGTTTTGTCTAGACCATGTTGACAATTGATGATGTTACCTAATTTAATATCTCAAAATAAATTAAAGCTAGTTAGACTTGGTATATGAACAATATGTGTAGTTGTTAAACCAGTTTAGAGGGGGAGTCGGACCTTTAACGGGACTCAGGGATTGTCCGTTTTTAAGTTCAGGATTTCGGGAACAAGCTATATTATCATCGGGATTTCGGGATTTAGTTTAATCGAGACACGGGATTTACGTTTATCTACATCCGGGAATTCAGGATTTTTATTCATCGGGATTAAAAATAAATGTGAATAGTGTCCACATGTGGACACAGATGATGCCCCCGTTTGCATATCATATATTTATAAAGGGACATAACTGAAGAACGGTAAAAGTGACGCTACCCAAATTTGAACTTGATCTGAGTTTTGTGGTAATAAGCATTGTGTGTAAGTATCATAACATGTTGTTGAGATTAACTTTAGAGAACAGAAACTTAAAAGTCAGCAATTTTTCTATTTGTAAACACGCATAACTCTAGAACAGTTGTGTATAAGTTTTAACATTTGGTTGAAGTTAGAGAACGGAAACCAATTTTGGGACGTACGTACGTAAACGAAATATTCAGCATTTTTTATGTTTATAAAGGGACATAACTCAAGAACGGTAAAAGTGTTGCCACCAAATTTCGTACTTAATCTGTATTATGTAGTATTAAGCATTGTGTTTAAGTTTCATAACATTTGGTTGAGGCAAACTAAAGATAGAAAACGGAAACAAAAAAAATGTACTTGTTCTTTTGTTTTGTGGTAATGAATATTGTGTTTAGGTTTCATAATGTTTGGTTAGGGCAAACTTAAGTTACAGAATGGAAACTCAAAATTTTGCAATCTTTCGATTTATAAAGGGGCACAACTCAATAATTGTTAAAGTGGCAGTACCCAAATTCAACTTGATCTGTGTTTTATCAGTGGAAGTCCAAATTAAACATTGCATTGTATAAAGCATTGATTGTAGTTGATTCAACTATAATCATGGACAAAGGAAAATTACTTGATATTTAGAACAAAATAAAAATTTTGCAATTTTTCCATTTCTAAAGGGACATAATTCAAGTACGGTTAAAGTGACGCCACTAAAATTCAAACTTGATTTGTATTTGTGGTAATAAGCATTGTGTATAAGTTTCATAACATTTAGTTGAGGCAAACTATAATTAGAGAACGGAAACGAAAAACTCAGCAATTTTCAATTTGTTAAGGGACATAACTCTAGAACGGTAAAAGTGACGCCACCAAAATTCACACTTGATCTGTGTTTTGTGGTAATAAGCATTGTGTATAAGTTTCATAACATTTCGTTGAGGCAAACTAAAGTTAGAGAACGGAAACGAAAAATTCAGCAATTTTTCCATTTGTTAAGGGGCATATTTCTAGAATGGTAAAAGTGACGCCACCAAAATTAACACTAGATCTGTGTTTTGTAGTAATAAGCATTGTGTATAAGTTTCATAACATTTGGTTGCGGCAAACTAAAGTTAGAGAACGGAAACCACAAACGTACGTACAGACGGACAAGGGAAAAACTTAATGCCCCCTCCGCAACGGCGTAACCCTTCCCTTTTTCGCCATTTTGTACCATATGCTACTACGGATGCTAAATTTTTTATGTATCAAATAAGGCCAAATAAAATAGTATGTGTGGTTCCAGTTACATCTAAAAAAAGTTAGTGTAGGTTGGTAGGTTGTGATTTTTTTTTGATTTTATGGCGTTTTTTTTACATTGTTTTAGAGTCTATGGGAGCAACATTCTGACTTTAACAGTGTTTAATGAAAATTGCAAAATAAAATCTTAAGGATAGGCTATTATTAAAACTAAAAAGTAGGGTAAGATGGGTAACTGGAACCACACATATTTTTATTTGGCCTAAGGAAAACAAGAGTGAACAAAAGTAGAGTTCTTAAAATCTTTTTTCCCCTGGTGGTTCTTGAGGGAAATATTCTGGTTTTCACTATCATTTCTATTGCAAAATACTGAAATTTTGGTGGTCAAAACCTTGGGACCACTACTTTTCGAGAACTCTGCAAAAGTTAGAATGCATGGTCAAAATGCGACTGCCTTAATGAGGATCTGATTTTTTTGACAATATTATGTCCTACATTTCAAGTACAGTGTATATTTAATTTAATTGTTTTTGTGTTTTCTTCAATTGAAAATTTAGTAATATTTTGAATATTAGAGTTCAATGCTCAATTATAATTAGATACAAAAGACACTTTTCAGATGTATACAAGTTTTTTACACAGGCAAGTTAAGTAAAATGGAATTATTTCAATATATTTTCACTTACAATATTCAACCAAGTTAGTTTGTAATATTAGGACAACACTGAATTACAGACTCCCAGGTTTAAACAGGCACATAACAAATGTTGTGTGTTAAACTTTATTCATTTTTGCATGCTCTGGGATCAACTGTCAACTTACCTATTTCACTGTGGATCTTGAAGGCACTAAATATTCACCTTGCAGTTATGTGTACACACATGGAAATAAAATAAGGATAATATGTTACATGCCAGATTGCCAATGAGACTGGCCTATCCATCAGAGACTAAATGAAGTAGATATAAGCAATTATTGGTCACATTAAGTCCTTCAACAATGAACAAAACCCATAACTCATAGCAAGCTATTATAATCAAGGCCCAGACAAAACAAAACATAAAATAATGCAAACAAGAAAACTGACAGCCTAATTTGTGAACATGACAACAAAAGAACAAATATGATATTAGCAACAACAATCAGCTTCTGACTTCATAGACGCACATACAGAATAAGGCAGGGTTTTGTGTAGGCAGGGTTGAAAATGTTCAAGGGGGGGGGGGGGGGGGGGGTTAATCCTCCTCAAGTCCAATTGATTATGACTTTTGAAAGGCTTTTTTCATTCCAATCTATAATATCTTGTTAGGGTGATTTATTTTTAGTTACTGGATCATAAAAATATACAGACATGATTATCTGAACATGGACAAGGTCCATGAGGGATGCACACAAACAAAAAAAATATAAAATAAAAATGAACAATTTTCACGATGCAAGCTGTGAATGGTGTCTTGCCAATCGGTAATGCAAGTGGTAGAAACACTAGTATACACATTTGTTTTATTCGCTACACTATTAATTTAGAAAAGGGAGTCAATTATTCCATTTTATATATTTTTCCCCCAGTATAATTTCGATCTGACCACGTGTAGCATGTTTGCCAAAGCTAAACTCGTTTTTTTCTAATTCTCCACCTATTTTCATCTACTTAAATGAATGAAATACAAAGAAAATAACTTATATTCCTTAATGCTTACATATTTTGTAGCTTTCACTTACTTTTGTCGGTATATTTTCACACATTAGAGAAAATAATTGCTCCAGCAAGGTGCTTTCCATTCTGCAAACTTCAAGCATCTAATGACGGAGATCGGCTTCTGATTGGTTGCTTCTCGGAAGTAGGCGGGGTCTGATCCCGGCAATAAAAACATCTATTGCAACCATTTATAATATAGTTTCATCACAAAAATGCCGTAATCGTGTTTCAATAATCAAATAACACTATACCAGTATCATTTTTTTTATCCTCATGCACGCATGTAATTTGTATTCAACAATTTTATCGATGGACGCTGCTTACGGCACCGCCATCGATGAATATATAATGAGGTAATTGCGGAGTTACCTACCCCTGACAAAAAATCCGAGAAATTGCCTTAACATCACTGCGTAATAACTGAGGCTTAAACAAGTCTCTACCAAGTTTCGACCTTTTACCGCTCAGAAAACGAATAGTACCTCAACCAAGAGATGACATACTAAAATATTTCTCATACATACAGTCATTTATGTTTGCCAATTTATCAGTTAAAGGTGTCATAGACCATGTAATAAATATTTTCAAAGTAAACGAAATATTCTTTTACAAAATAGAAAGTCTTGCCAACAGTTTTTTTTTATCTGAAAATGCCACATTATGATTGCAACGTTATATAGAGTGACAATTGTTATTAATTACATACTGGTAGTTGAAAACTGCGATTGATAGTTTTTATTTAAAGGTGGAGAATGGAAGTCTTCATTCTTAAATGCGTTAAGTTAACTGCTGTTACCAAAAAACTATATTTGTCTCAATAATTAGTGTTCTTTTCCAATGTTCATGTTAGCTAATTTATTTTCGACTTATGAGTATGAATATCCCGTTGATATCCTTCGCCTCTCTTTTACTTTGAACATTTTTTTCACCATAGATAGATGTTGATTCATACAATTTTGATAAATATCATATAGGGATTTAGACACAAGTCGATCAACATCTTTCTGTATAGGCAACAGCAGTTTACAAATTTTCAACCAAGTGGCATTGACAGATTGTTTTTCTAAAAATTTACTTGATCATTATAATTTTTCCAAAAAAAGTTTGTATAAAAATATAAATATAAATTGCCACATAATAATTCAGTAATATTTTATGTCAGGATGTATTGTATTATACAAATGACAGCAATATTTGAACACAATGAGTACAAAATTTTGCCTGCATAAATATAGAGTGCCAGATTGTCCTCCTTATGTTCAATATATTCATGATATTGATACGTAACATAATTTCAGTAGTTTTGATACCCCAGGCTGACGTGTATAGCAAAATTATTAGACCGTATCAACCAAAACTGACCATATTTACACTTTATTATGTAAATCTTTATAGCTGCATAATAATTCGATAATATTTTTATGTCAGGATTAAATGTAAAATACAAATACACAGTAGTATTTAAACGCAATGACTACAAAATTTTGTCTGCATAAATTTATGTCCAGCATGTCCTCCTGTTGTACTTTTGATACCTCAGGCTGACTGGTATAGCAAAAGTATAAGAAGTTCTCTTCTGGAAATAGTATACTGTTAGTACATTATGTCGGTTGATTGATTTTGTTTGTAGCTAAACCTCAAGTGGCAACTATTTCATTCATGTGCACAACGAATATATTTTTTGGAAGTCCCATTTATCATTTTTAATCGGTAAAGACAAATCTGACGAAATTGACGATATTGTTCATAATTATTCAATACCTTATCTATCCGGACACTATACAATTTTCGTTAGAATATTTGTCGAAAACAGAATCGTAAATCCAAGGCAAACAAGGTTAATTGTGATGAAATATCCATGTAATGTATAAAGTTAAATTTAGGAAGAGACTGTAAAATATGGGGAACGAAGCAACATCGACAATGATGTTGATATCCCATGATTTAAAAATATTGTTCCGATGCGTTGGATAACCTTTCTAATCGCCTTCTAATTAAATAAAAACTTTCCCTTCTTTAATGATAGCTGTATGTGATCACAAGTGTGTAATTTTATAGCCATTGTATAATGTATATAAGAATATAAAATGAAAAAAAAGATTTTTTTTTAAGTGTATAATATCGATAGAGTCCAACGAGTAAAGAAATTTGCTATACTGGGAAAAAAGAGCAATGCGATTATTGTTTACATTTTAAAAGCTAAGGTCTTAAACACGGTAATCTGTCATAAGCAGACCTGTTCCCAGGCCTGGTCAATATCAGACTTGTCCACAGGTCTGGTCTGGAGCAGACCTATCCACAGGTCTGATCTGGAGCAGACCTGTCGACAGGTCTGGTCTGGGGTAGACCTGTCCTCAGGACTGGTCAAAAGCAGACTTGTCCACATGTCTGGTCTGCAGCAGTCCTAAAAAAGCAGCCCGTAGGTCTGGTCTACCAACGACGAAGTTAATTTGATTATCTGCTTAAAATTTCCCAAGTTAACTTGAAAAGCAGTCAACAAGTCTGCTCAAAGTTAACTTTTGTACAGGTAAGGACCGCACCATCTGTACACCGTACTCGTGCGTTTAAATGGATGAATGTGAGCATGTGTACCATTCTGTAAACTATGTTTCAAGACGAGAACGTCATAATTGATATTTGTATGTTTTCTTTATGTGATACTAGATCTATACAGTAAGTCGTATAGTGACGTCCTAGTTCAGACTAACACTACATAGAAGACGTATAGTGACGTCCTAGTTCTGACTAACACTACATAGAAGACGTATAGTGACGTCCTAGATCAGACTAACACTACCTAGAAGACGTATAGTGACGTCATCGTTCAGACAAACACTATCTAGAAGACGTATAGTGACGTCCTAGTTCAGACTAACACTACATATAAGACGTATAGTGACGTCCTAGTTCTGACTAACACTACATAGAAGACGTATAGTGACGTCATCGTTCAGACAAACACTATCTAGAAGACGTATAGTGACGTCCTAGTTCAGACTAACACTACATATAAGACGTATAGTGACGTCCTAGTTCTGACTAACACTACATAGAAGACGTATAGTGACGCCCTAGTTCAGACTAATACTACCTAGAAGACGTATAGTGACGTCTTAGTTCAGACTAACACTACATAGAAGACGTATAGTTACGTCCTAGTTCAGACTATCACTACATAGGTGGTCGTATTAATCTATCGGGTTACATTACACGACCTCATGCAATTGGGACGTATATGATGATATGCTACAAAAGAAAAATCGACTCGTTTTTTTCTTTTTGGTCCGGTTTAATATTGATCAATCCTTAACATGTGACTTGAACGAAAAGTTTGTGAATCAGCTGACATGTGTGGAAAATCGTTTACAGGGTATATGTACAATAGCCGAGGAAGGAGTATCATTTCTTGTATACTAGCCAATGAAATGCTGTAGAAAAATAGTATGTTCAGTTGATATGGTGATCGTTCATGTTATCAGAGCATAAGAAAATATTAAAAAAAACAGAATCTACTGTACATTTAATTGTATATCTCAATATCATGAGATATATCGATCAAATAACTTATCATCGTTCTCATGGGATCCGCATGTTGTTGGGATGTGTAAATACCCTGCCAAGGCAGGTATGTGTTTTTGCTAGACGTTTTCGATCTGATCAGTTAAACCCTTTTCAACTCATTTTTAAAGTTTGCTCTTATGTTGTACCGTTACACCATTGTCCCAGGTTAGGCGCCAGAAAACTACTTTAACCCCACCACATTCTGTATGCATCATTCCAAAGTCAGGAACCTGTAATTCAGTGGTTGTTGTTTGTTGCTGTGTATCATATTTGGTTTTCGTTCATTGTATTGTATGAAAATCAGGCCGTTAGTATTCTTGTATGAATTGTGTTACAATTGTATTTTTGGAGTCTTTTATAGCTAACTCTTTGGTATGGTTTTTGCACATTGTTGATTGCCAGACGATGACCTATAGTTGTTAGCTTTTATGTCATTTTGTCCTATTGATAATTGTTTTTCTTTACAAATTCTTATGTCGTTTTATTCGTTACCGAACTTATGTTCCTTTTTAAAGAATAAAACAACATTAACTCTTTGCTTTAAAGACACTAACACAAACATGTTCTCTTTATCGAAATATTTTCCAGAATATCCTAAAGATTTAGACGTTCTTTTAAGACATGATTTTTACCATAATGAAATCTGAAGTGTATACAAAAATGGACGTCGATGACAATTTGCAGACTTCATCACTGAACCTATCACTTTGTTTCTAAGAATAAATATTTTCTTTGAAAGTCTTAGATTATCGTATCAAGTCACCAATGATCACTCTTTACGACGGCAGAACTTCAGAGATTCGTAATCGTTGGTATTAGTAGTCATACTCTGCCACTGATTAACCATAGATTTTGTTATCATTTGCTTCGTGATAAAAATATTGTAACAATATATACATACAGGAAGCTAAGAGCTGGTAGGTCTTGAAATGCTCCTTGCTGTATTGTAGTTATTTGATTTCTGCCCAAAAACCTGAAACACAATAACGGTAATGTTCAATATATTTTACACTAAAAATATATTAGTTATTATCATTGATAGATACATATCATATAAGGATATTGGTGTGACCCTGAACCCAGTCAATAAATAGGATTAAATGTAAGCATAGTCTCCGCAATCACTGAGGTTTCTATTACAGTCTTTATATGTCGTTTGAGACATGAATATTTTTTTAAAATAAATTTAAGCATACGAAATCACATAGAAGTGCAACAGAAAACAACAGCCATCCAATTGTCTCTTGCTCATTCACTCACTTACAAATGCATGAATCTGATGAAATTCCAAAGATATCTAAGGTATGCTGTTTAGAATTGTGAATAAAACACCTATCCAGTTGCTCTCCTTATCAATTAATTCACTTAATCGCCTTCAAGTTATTATGGATTACTCACAAATGAAGCACAAATTCCGGTAAACTTATATAAGTTACGAAATGCGCAAAAATAATAAAGAAAACCATTCGTGTCGTATTTGTAACTGTAAATCAAAGAGCTCATTGTCAACGAAATTTGAGGGTAAATTATAACAATTTTACATTTAAATTGATCAAAAGTATAAATAAAAAAAGCGATAAAACATTTATTACGATATTTGAAATCTAATATCCAAACGACATAAACTTTATTACACACCTATGAATTGCTTTGAACTAGCATTCTGTAAATGTAAGAATTTTTTTGTTTATTTTATTTTTATGGACTAATTTAAATTTATAAGCTTGTACAGTTGCGTATCTAATAAACAAGCCTTATACAACATACGTCAAATGAAGGCAACTGTAGTATACCGCTGTTCAATAGTTATACATCGATTTAACTGAAAACAATCCGCGTCACAAACCAAAACCGAGGGAAACACATCAACTTTAAGAGAAAAACAACGGAACAACAGATACACTAAGCTGCTACAAAAACAAACGTCAATAAACATAGAATCGGACTATGTGATAACTACTGCCATATTTCTGACTTGGTACAGGATATTTTGAGAAAAAATGGTAGGTTGAACCTATTTGTATGGCCAACCAAAACTCCTGCTTATATAGCAATGTTCAAAATACCGCTAAAATGACAACATTACGTGAGAGGAATACAGTACAAATACACGCAAGAACACCCAGGACAGAGAAATACATAAATAAACAATATAATAGTACACTACAACATGTAAACTAAAGAATAACAGCGGACACCTCCAATGAAAACCACAATGAAATTATGATTTGTGCGTCACACGAATGTATCAACGCCACAAAAAGAGACGTCACAAGTAAATTTCTGAAAATAGACAATAAAATTGAGATTAAGTTTGTAATGTTGTTTTTTTTTCTGTATTTTCTGAGCATTACAAGAATATTAATATAGAATTATGTTAGTAATGGTGTAATTATTTGTATATTCTAACCATGTCGGACATACATATAGAAAATAAAAATAAAAAACACGCTAAAGCGTGTTCAAAATTGTCGATCACACATTTTCTAACCAATCTATTGATAATAGTTTTTCTTTACAAATTCTTATGTCGTTTAATCCGTTACCGAATTTATGTTCCTTTTTAAAGAATAAAACAACATTAACTCTTTGCTTTAAAGACAATAACACAAACATGTTATCTTTATCGAAATATTTTCCAGAATATCCTAAAGATTTAGACGTTCTTTTAAGACATGATTTTTACCATAATGAAATCTGCAGTGTGTACAAAAATGGACGTCGATGACAATTTGCAGAATTCATCACTGAACCTATCACTTTGTTTCTAAGAATAAATATTTTCTTTGAAAGTATTAGCTTATCGTATCAAGTCACCAATGATCACTCTTTACGACGGCAGAACTTCAGAGATTCGTAATCGTTGGTATTAGTAGTCATACTCTGCCACTGATTAACCATAGATTTTGTTATCATTTGCTTCGTGATAAAAATATTGTAACAATATATACATACAGGTAGCTAAGAGCTGGTAGGTCTTGAAATGTTCCTTGCTGTATTGAAGTTATTTGATTGCTCATTAAAAACCTAAAACACAATAACTGTAATATTCAATATATTTTACACTAAAAATATATTGGTTATTATCATTGATAGATACATGTTCATAAAACTTTGGATACATATCATATATGGATATTGGTGTGACCCTGAACCCAGTCAATAAATAGGATTAAATGTAAGCATTAGTAGTTTATATAATACAGATACGATGGCTAAGATTTGATTCTTTATAAAGAAACCATAAAACCGGAAGGTTTCTGTTTTTTTTATTATTGAAAAGTCAGTTAAATATTTGTTTTAGTTGACAGCGATTTAAGAAATGAGACTTAGTGTATACATTTTAGAATAGTCTCGGCAATCACTGAGGTTTCTATAACAGTCCTTATATGTCGTTTGAGACATGAATATTTTTTTTAAATAAATTTAAACATACGAAATCACATAGAAGTGCAACAGAAAACAACAGCCATCCAATTGTCTCTTGCTCATTCACTCACTTACAAATGCATGAATCTGATTAAATTCCAAATATGTCTAAGGAATGCTGTTTAGAATTATGAATAAAACACCTATCCAGTTGCTCTCCTTATCAATTAATTCACTTAATCGCCTTCAAGTTATTATGGATTACTCACTAATGAAGCACAAATTCCAGTAAACTTATATAAGTTATGAAATGCTCAAAAATAATAAAAAAAACCATTCGTGTCGTATTTGTAACTGTAAATCAAAGAGCTCATTGTCAACTAAATTTGAGGGTAAATTATAACAATTTTACATTTAAATTGATCAAAAGTATAAATAAAAAAAGAGATAAAACATTTATTACGATATTTGAAATCTAATATCCAAACGACATAAACTTTATTACACACCTATGAATTGCTTTGAACTAGCATTCTGTAAATGTAAGATTTTGTTTTGTTTATTTTATTTTTATGGACTTATTTAAATTTATAAGCTTGTACAGTTGCGTATCTAATAAACAAGTCTTATACAACATACGTTAAATGAAGGCAACAGTAGTATACCGCTGTTCAATAGTTATACATCGATTTAACTGAAACAAATCCGCGTCACAAACCAAAACCGAGGGAAACACATCAACTTTAAGAGAAAAACAACGGAACAACAGATACACTGAGCTGCTACAAAAACAAACGTCAATATACATAGAATCGGGCTATGTGATAACTACTGCCATATTTCTGACTTGGTACAGAACATTTTGAGAATAAATGGTGGGTTGAACCTATTTGTATGGCCAACTTAACCTCCCGCTTATATGGCAATGTTGAAAATACCGCTAAAATGACAACATTACGTGAGAGGAATACAGTACAAATACACGCAAGAACACCCAGGACAGAGAAATACATAAATAAACAATATAATAGTACACTACAACATGTAAACTAAAGAATAACAACGGACACCTCCAATGGAAACCACAATAAAATTATGATTTGTGCGTCACACGAATGTATCAACGCCACAAAAAGAGACGTCACAAGTAAATTTCTGAAAATAGATAATAAAATTGAGATTAAGTTCGTAATGGTGGTTTTTTTTTCTGTATTTTCTGAGCATTACAAGAATATTAATATAGAATTCTGTTAGTAATGGTGTAATTATTTGTATTTTCTTACCATGTCGGACATACATACATGTATAGAAAATAAAAATAAAAAACACGTTAAAGCGTGTTCACAATTGTCGATCACACATTTTCTAACCAAACAAAAAATCATTCTTTAATAAACGATCAACTTATTAATTTCAGAATCAAAATGTTTAAAGAGAGCCGAAATATACCAATAGGACATTCAATTTCATAAGATGATTAAAAACACACAGTCAAACAGACAAAAATCAGTACATAAAACACAATATAGAATACTAAAGACTGAGCAACACGAACCCCACTAAAAACTGGCGGTGATCTCAGATTTTCAGGAACGGTAAGCAGATCCTCCTGAACAGTGGTATCCGTCGTGTTGCTCATATATGTACAAACTCATTGATAAGTATATTTTGGTAGGTCACATAAAATATTGTAATCGCAAATTGAGTTGTTGAAACAATAGAAATTAATAATTTAAAAGAGAAAATCACCCAAGTTTAATTATATAAAAGACGAAATTTAGGATACTAGTATACGGTTCACATGCGAGTTCGAGGATGCAAGTTGTCCCGCTTCCGAGAGGCAATGGGGACATGCAGTCGGTAATAAGACATCGTTTGGGGTGTATATGTAAGCTATTTTTATTACATATGTCAAATATCAAGAATTCTCTAAATTATAAAATCATTGATAATATTTGTACTTACAGATGTTTTAAGTTAGTGAGATTTTCAAAAGTGTCTTCCCTGACAAATGTCAGATTGTTTCCCTGCAAACTTCTGGAAAAAAATAGTACACACTAAAGTATCATGACTGTAATATCTATATATGCGTTACATTATAAATCGAACTGTCATACATATAAACAGTATACATATATTTCAGATGTTGTATATTATGGCCAAATGGTAAAATGTAAATGTACAAATCTTTTAGGTTTATATTCATAGACGCATCAGTTATTTATTTTTTTTTAATGATTTTGATTACATAAATAACATATGCAGTACGATCCGTGACATTCCTTAATAATTGTCGACGATAAGTCTATGGTGACCATGATGGCCCTATATGTCAAACAACTATTCACCTTCTGTTTGATTATTAACAAGGTAATTGTTGGATTTAATTTCACCAGTCAAGCGTTCAGGTACGTGCCATTGTACAAGGTGAATAATTTAAATACACAAAGTAACAGGTGAGGTGTAATAGTTGAGGCAGATCAGGTAAATCTTAATTACATCTATGTTCAAGGTGTCACAGTTGAAGTGTTTTGACATAATTGTACATAAGATGTTATCATAATAATAGATTTATAAATCAGCACATCAATTTGAATTAACATCTTTTCAGGTCTGTCTTGCGAAGGTGTTTGAACAGCGGTATACTACTGTTGTCTTTATTTACATATTAGCCAAACATTTTGTTTTCTCGAATTATACAGTCGATATGAAAATATATTAAAAAAAAATATTGCAGTCATAAAGAAAAATATTATCTACAAAAATTGAGTTTTGAGATGACAGAAAACTTCGTAACCATGTGCTAATTAATAGACTTTCGGATAAAAACTTTCCTAGTGTATGCATTGATTTGAATTTTTAAAACACGAATGAAATAGATATATTTCATGTTATTTTCGGTATAATAAACTGAAAACAAAAACGTTTTTTGTTTTTGATAAATGAGCTCATTAATAATAATTCCATAAAACAATTGAGTTGTTATCTTATACATTTATACATGTTATAGTCATCTAACTGATGTAAATAATTTAGTTTTCATTTTTCTCTTAAATAATTTGAGTTCATTTCTTGTACATCTTATTTGTCTGGTCAACCCTTTATCTGGAGATTTTTTTACGCATGTTCTGAGAATCTGTTTGGGGTGGCTTGGGTTTTTTCAATCCAATATTCCTTACATTTTCAAACCGATTTTTGGTTTAGTGTATATGTATGTAAACAATATTAACAAGTGCAAAACAAAACATTTTTAAAGTTTTAAATATGTGTTTTAGGCTATTGTCTGTCAATGATTAATTTTCTGCAGTTTTGTCTTTATAAATATCTCCTACGCAAATGACGTTATATAAGTGGCTCCTAGCAAATGACAGCTTTTATTAAGGCTTCAATTTTTGTTGTGACTAAAGATTAAAACGTCGCTGATTTAATTACAATTGCCGATTAAAAAATACTGAATAATTTATCAAATTATGCATTTGTTAACCAGCGAATCAATTTATTATGGAAATTTAGAAAATAAATTCATTAAGCTAAAAAGATAGTTGGTCACTTTATTTTCATTGCGACTCATCAGTGAGATGGCTGTGTACTTGGTTTCGTAAATTATTCTCTTTACAGTAGTGTTTGACAAAATTGACCCTTTACGTACAGGTTCAGGCCGAATATCAGTTGCAGAGATGGGCCGTAGGTTGGCTAATGCTGAACTTATTGTTGAAATGTCTCCGTCAGTAACATTTTGGAACTTAATGAAATTATTGTTCGGTTCGTCTTAAATATCCACTAACTTGTACTGCGATATGAAATGGCGAACTGTTCTCCAGTTTACACCTATTCCATGTTGATTTGACAAATAGCGGACTATGGCCCTTATTTTCCAATTTGGCGGTAAAGGGTCTCTATTTCTAGTCTATGTAAGTGACTCAAATTAAACTTCGACCATTTGTGATAGATATTCAAGCTACTCGAGAGAAGTTTGTTCAAAGTATGACTGAACTTTTTCGGCTTCTTAATTGATATCTCTTCAAAAAAGTAAAATGTATGTATTGACAACATATATGAACAAAATAAACATCTTAATATGTAAGTATGTCAACAATTGGGGTACAACAGTCAATAAATAGCAATACATGTGACACCTAGAATACTGTAAATTCAGAAATTAATGCGAGGTTTTTATGAATGCAAATAATACAACTGGTTGAGTATCGCAATAAAAAAATACGCATTCTGATAACATGGATAACTGAAACATAGATCTGTATTTAGATTTTTTTCGAAATCGCAATGATTAAACTCGCATGTTTGTCCATTCTTGACAAATCGCAATAACGAATGCACACAATAATTTTGGAATTTACAGTAAACATCAACAAAAACGATGTTTTACACTGGTTTCTAGTGCCAGTATTTATCTTCTTTTGAAAGCAGATGTAATATTCATGATTTAAGTGTCATATCTAGAGCTGTCAAATACATACACACACGCTTTATATACTCAAATTAACAAATTATAAGGTGTAACGTTTCACAATTTTCTTATATAAAATTTCTTAGTTTCTACCGTATCAAGTGTATTTATTTTTGTTTTACATGTATCTAAACATTTGTGTTTGAATTTTGCCAATAATTCTCAATTCTTTAACACTTAACTCCCATTTTATCCTTATATAAAAAAAAAATGACATGTAACATGATGAAATAATGCTTAACGGTAATACATTTGTACATATACACCAAAGAGTCATTGAATACGTCCTATGTTTAGATAAGCATAATTTTTTTTTTTTTTTTTTTTTTGCATTTATACATTTTTTTTTAAACTGTTTTTATAACCATCGAGCTTAACTTGCTGGTTTCACAATGTTCTGAGAATCTGTTTGGGGTGGCTTGGGTTTTTCAATCCAATATTCCTTACATTTTCAAACCATTTTTGCTACTCTTTATAAATTTTGAGAATTACTCTCTATTCTTTGTATTTAAGCATCCAATTTATCTCTATTATTTATTTTTTATTGCTTTTTATCTCTATTTTTTATTTGTTTTGCATTTTTTTCTTTATTTTTGGCCCAGCACTCTCTATTCTGTAAACTCCAACCAGACCCTTACATTCTGTTTTGAAATCACTTAGGCTCTATACGGTATATTTATTTCTGTGTCTAAAAATAATATTGGCCTAACATTATGCATTAGAGATCAATTTCGTTTCTGCATAGAGACAATTATAAATGCATATCTTAGATAAATCAAAGATACCAAAGGAACATCATAAGTCGAAAATAGACTGACAACGCCAGAATTGGAAGCTATTATCACGGCCAAAAAAAAAGACACACAACACAACAAAGAAAACTAAAGACTGAGCAATATGAACGCCACCAAAAAACTTGGGTGATCTCAGGTGCTCAGAGGGGTAAGTAGATCTTGCTCCATTTTTGGCACTCGTCGTGTTGCTCATGTTAGTACAAAACCGGTGATAAGTCTAATTCGTGAGATCACATTTGGGGAAAAAGGGACGGGATTGTAGTTTCGACAATAGGAACATATCCGTTGTCATCTATGTAACGGATATTCAATAACGGTCAACTAACTCGTGATGGCGTCCGTAAAATTTACAAAGGGGTGCTTTCAAATTCACTAATTGAACTTTCTGATTTAATAGCTTCCTTGTGAGCAGCAACACCCTAACAGGGAAATCATGATAGGAAATACAAGCCCCGGAATGTTGTATCAAATATATTTGTTTACATTTGGGATGCTGATTACTATCTTCATCGTGCTTTTCTGTAACATCTTCATTGATGATAAATTATCGAATTCAGACACATATGTTAATCACTCAAATAAAATTATTGCCATTACATAATGCATACCAAACTCTGTAGAATTTTCTATAGGATGTTGTTTTAACCCATAAGTAGTTTTCGTGCTATTTCACGGATCAATTATCAAGCTTGCTAGGCATAAACACATATTGAAGCATATTGCTTCAAACATTTAACATAATTAATAGACCAATTAATCTGCAGACAAGTTCATAATGTACAAAACTTATCTAATTTCCATAATATAATTTAGAAGTTTCCATTTTGACCCAATCAAATTTTCTTAGCAAAACGAAAATACAACCCTACCTAGCTACAGTCTGATAGATATAGATGCATTTTACTTTATTATCATAATTAAATATTTTAACATAGATAACTGCCAGAAATGAGACTAAAGAAAATAGCCATTTCTTATTCAAATGGGGTAGCCGAGACTAAATTACTTGTAGCACCGATATCAAAATTGGAGACCATTACAATACAATTTGAGGTGATTCAAAGAAAAGAAGACTTTTGAAATTGATATTTGCTGGTTCTCCACTAAGTACGCAGCATTAATGAGTAAAATCAAAGACTGGTCGGCTCATAGTCAGAATAAAGTGTCCTAGTAAGGTTACCTTGTGAACTAGAACGTTAAAAATCCGGCTCGACGTGTCGGTCTAGTGCAAAGAAGGTATCATATTCATAATACATTAAATTTTTCTCTTCCTCGAGATGCATAATAATTTGCCGCTGGACGTTAACAGCCATCCATTATCATTATCATCATCAACAATACATGCAAGATTAGTGTCGTTCAATAGTATGAACAATGCAATAGACTGTAATAACATAAACGGAACAAATTCTCCAGCAACAGATGCGCATTTCGACAATTAATGTCTTTTCAGTGATACTACAGGCAAACAATCATATTAATCCACAGTTTTGGTGGGGTTTGTGTTGCCCATTCTTAAGTTTTCTATGTTGAGTTTTATGTACTGGTTGTCTGCTGTTTTTTTTCTTTTTCTTTTTTTGCCGAGTTGTTTCGGACTTATGGGTGTGAATGTCCCTTTGGTATATTTCGCCTCTTATTGAAACATAGAAGCTGAAAATTACAACCCTGATTGATTTCAACAGGTAGTATAATTAGATTCATCAAACCAAGCTTTTTACCCGAATAAAAGGCCAAAATCTCAAGATCTAATATCCCAACCAATGGTCAAAATGTGATGTTGAAAATACTAGAGGGTAGACATATATCAGTGAATATCAGATGTTGAACTTTACACTTCATATTTATCTTAGCTATCCATGAAGTTCCTATAAACAGTCCTAATATTTCGATTGAGTTTTAAAATTCTTAACAATACAAATAAACCTGAATTTCATATGTGGCAACAGAAGATATTTATCACATCTTCCGCTCAGAGTTATACGAACTCTGATATTTATAGCGGCAGAATTTAGTTCGCCAAAAACAATCGTTCAGTGTTGATCGGCTGATTTAAAATCCGCACTAAATGTATAAAAGTTCAAATGCATTGAAATAGATATGGAATCAAATGATTTATTAAAATGATCTAGCATGAGTCCAAGCACGAAATGATTTCACAATATTATTATAATGAATTTAATCTTAAAAAAATCAATCCAAACGACAAGAAAAGACGATATTTTCATTACAGTGTACACTTAATATGGAGGTATGATTCCATATCTTTCCGTCTATAGATCATAATATAATCAAAAAAACTGAAGAGCGAGCAAGAATAACAACAGAAAAAAAATTGGATGAACAAAAGTCAACAAAATATAATACAAAAAACTGGAGAGTGAAAAAATCATTATATGAATCAAACACCAGGGGTTAACTGAGATTGAAAGTCTCTACCTGAGAATCAGAGTTTTGGCCTTTTATCATTTAGAACACGAATTCATGCATAAAAAAGGGGGAGCAGCACTAGAATATTTCCCCTACATACATCAGTCTGTGATTGCCAATATATCAGGTAAAAGGTTTGTGGACTATATCATATATATATGAGATATAATGTTCAGATAAAAAGACTGTTGTCCTTGGAACATGTATATATTCTAATGACATTTAATTATAAAATGGTTTTGAACTTTAAGGAAACAAAAACATTCACAAAACATATGGTGGCAATTTGTATTTATTACATAATGGTAGCTGCAAACTCCTGGTAAACTTTTGCATACATAGTTGTAAAAATGAAGTATTCTTGTATGCGTTTAGTTTATTTCTAGAATTATTGATAGAATCTACGAAATTATATCCGTGTCAATCATTTTGTTTTTCTTTGCAAATGTTTATGTCGATTAATCTATTACAATACTTATTTTCCTTTTTACAGAATAAACAGCAATATCTCTTTTATTAAAAGAAAAAAAAACAATCTATATCGCAATATTTTGTTTAAATATCCTTAAAATTTGTATGTTCTGTTAACACATGTTTGTTACCATAATGCAATCAGCAGTGTATACATATAGGACGTCGAGAGATTTAGCTACTTATACAACCAGGTTTAATCCAGCCGTTTATACATAAGGAAATGCCTGTACCACGTCAGTTTTGAATTGTCCTTTGAGCTCGTTTTTTTTTACTTGTTTTAAGAAGTACCGTTACCAATAACAGTATTAGCAAATACTGTCAAGTCATACGAACAGGGTCCCCAAAACCCAAAAATATCGTTCCGATATATAATACTAAACATACTCTGCCACTGATTGACTTTAAATTTTGTTTTCAATTGCTTCTTGATAAAATATCGTAACATTGTATACATACAGGGTGTTTAGCGCTATTAGGTCTTGAAATGCTCCTTGCTGTATTGTAGTTAATTGATTGTATTGCAAATATCTGAAACAAAGTAATGTTAATGTTTAATATATCTTGCACTGAGGAAATCGTTTGTTTTCATTAATATATTTTGATAATTATCATATAAGGATATTTGTGTGACCATGACGCCAGTCATTTAACAACTTTGGTTATATGCTAACGTATTTAACGATATTAATACAAGCCACATTGACAGATGTTTTTAAATGAATTATTTGATCATTATTATACTTTTTTGAACCAAAGTATGTTTATTTTGTTGTTTTTTGTTGTTTAATATATATATATATATATATACGTCTAAACATGTGACAACTTGACGACAGACGTACTCCATCAGATAACCTGTGGTTACATGTATATTTGGCTAACACCATAAATTACATATATACTAGTCAACAAAAGAAACGATACAAGGCTATGTATTTTCCATATATCATGAAACTGGATACACTGTACCGAGGTAAATAATTGCCCTATTGGTCTAAATTTTACAGAGTGTTATTTCTCATCAAAACTATTGATTTAAGGCAAAAACGCGAAAAACCAATTTTGAAAGTTTAGTTATTTCAAAAATCGGTGTTAGCACTTTAAACTTTTAAACTTAAACATGGTCTGCTTAAAATTTTGAATGCCTTTGCAGATATTTGAATACTCAATTATCATCTTCGAAATTAAGTGCCGACTTTTGTGATCATTTTCTTCAAAATAAATTTGCCCCCTGTGTTCAATTACTCGGTATTTTGTAACTTTCTAATTTGGTCATATTCTTTTAATCATATGCATTTGCATGAATTTAAAAGATTTTCCTATTTATTATATTTATGATAAATTTTAGTTCAAACTTGTGTATCGTTTCTTTTGTTGACAAGTATATTTAATCTCACATTTAGCCCTACAATGTTAGATCTGCAATTTGGCGATAGAAAATTTGTGTTCTATCCTCAGCGGGATTCGAATTCCTGAATCTGAACCTACTTTCACCGCCTGCATTATGTCCAGCGCCCAAGACCACTCGACCAACTAGGCTATATAAAATATGGCTTTTGTTTGTTGCGTAATGCCTTTCCTCGTCGGCGTTATCCAGAGTTGTAACACAGTATTTGATGTATAGTGTCAAGTAGATGGTATAACTTGCAGATCAGCTGTTGTTTTTTTTCAATCGTAAAGTATGATAATTTTACTTACCATGCCGTCACATCAAATTTTAATTTTATTGTGAACGTCTAAAATGTGACAACTTTACGACAGACGTTCGCCATCGATATCTTGTGGTTATACAGGGCTAACACCATAATTTACATATGCTACTTCTCAAATGTATCCCCACGATGCTAGATCTGCAAATTAGCGTCGGCAAATTTTGGTTCTTTCCTCAGTGGGGTTCGAACCCCTGCTACTTAGCCATCGTCTATATATCAGAATCAAACATGATACAAATTTCTACTAATTTACATTGTTAGGGAACGGGGATCCATGGGGGCAATCAACATTTGAATATTAAACAAAACGGGTCACCAATAGTTACTCCATTCAAAGGCAGAACACCAGAAGGTCATTACGATTGATAGTTCTAAACATACTCTGCTACTGATTTTCTTTAGATTTTGTTTTCATTTGCTATTTTATAAAATATTGTAACATTGTATACATACAGACTTTTTACTGCTGGTAGGTCTGAAAATGCTCCTTGTTGTATTGTAGTTAATTGATTGTTTTGCAAATCTCTGAAACAAATGAATTTTTATATTCAATAAGTTTTACACTAAGGAAGTCGTTTTGATAAATATCATATAAACTTTGTATGGCTATGACGCCAGTCAATTAATAACTTTGACTATAGGCAAAAGTAATTCACCGATGTTTATACCAGCCACGGCTGTGCAGCATATTTTTAACATGTATATGACTCGAAATTTAAGAGTTTAAACTTATTCTAAAATCCTGTACTACCCCTCCCTTCACTTTGGGTCTTCTTCAGAATTCAATTTGGTCGCTATCTATGCGTGTTTATACTGGTAACATTCACAAGTTGTGTCTATCAGATGAAATAAAGAGATCATATCAAGGAATCAGTCGTTAGACAAAACAAAATATCTATGAGTATTATATATCTCCTCAAGAGAGGCGAGGTTTGTGAAACAGTTGTATTTTCAAAATGCAACCAGTAGGGCAATAGAAAGCTGTCACGTTGGTCAATTAACTAAAAACTTTTCTATGCATGGTATTTAAATTTTCTCTAAAACAGCTTGATTAACAGCTATATTGATTATGTCATTAAAATTTCTAACGAAGAGTTTAAATCATTACAGATAGAACGGGTATATATTTTTTTGTAATTGTGATAAAATTTGACCCGAAAGAAGTACTCCATGCTATAAAATATTTTTGAGATAGAGTAGGTGCGATTTTTAAATTTGTATTTATTTTCTACAACAACAAAAAATGCATTACGAAATAATTGTGCTCTCGAGCATGAGAGAGAAATTATATAAAAGAACAGGATTTCATTCTTTATTTTCTTTGAGAAATTCGGTATAATTATCCCATTTTCGCATTTTATTGGCAAAATAAGCATTGTGCAGCTGTTTCCATTTTAATGCCTTAGTGACATGCTGATGTTCTATCCAGCAGGTTTTAAATTTGTGTTTCTATACTTATTTCAAGTTTTCTGAACTATTTGTTAACTCTAAATCTAGAGGAAAGTATATTATCACAGAAAATAGAACAAAGTAACAAATATTTATTTCCTGTATCTTCTGTATGCATTTCCATATGTATATATGTGTTAAGGTCTAAATTGACCAAAAGTAATTTCAGTTTTACATGGCCTAAGACCATTTAATACGCATGTGGTATGATATGTATAACTTTTCTTTCTAACCAAAGTACATGCACATTTTTATGTCTGAAAGAATTATTTATTACAAAACAACTCCAAAACAATATTCATGGGTGAAAAGAAAATTGCATGTTCATATTAGGCCTCGATTCATTCAAAAATCATTATTTTCAAACACAGCCTGATATAGATTTTTCTAAATCCTGAATCATTGTAATAAATCTGATATATCAAATGACTGTTCTGTTGATTTTAATACACGATATCTTATATAAAATGACATTGACAAAAAAAGTGTTGCAATATTTAAATATTTAAGGCCCAAATCGTGATAGTTAAAATTGTTCGATTTAAACGTCAAAAATAAACACACAACGTTCAAAGTTAAATTGACAATTTTGCCTATAATACATTGCATATTTCAATGAAGCTTTTTCAACTGTCTTATAATTCTCTACGACACGGTCAAGCCAAGTTTTTGTAAGTTTGGTCCAGTTTTTCCATCCTATGCGGTCCAGGGACACAGTTATCGTCCTTTGATTTTCTTTGTCTACACCTTAAGTCCCTAATGTGGATAGTGTATAACTTGCACATTGTTATGCATACACCTTCCAAATTCATTCCTAGATATGTTGTGCATAAAATAGTAAATACAAAGTTACGGGTAAAAAAAATGAGTCATGAAGTTTTAGTTTAAGTAATAAGTTGGTCAAGTAGAAAAGGGATAAAAATATAAGTATTCTGAAGCTGTAAAACGAATTATAGATATCATTTTCATAGAATTGTCCATATTTTGAATTAGATCTGCAGACTTTACTATAATTTTGCTACAGTTTACCCGAAAGTAATACACTACACTGTAGAAACCTTTTTAAGATACAGCTTTTGTATGTATTGTCTAAAAGAAATGCACTATGAAATAACTGTGTTCTCGGGTAAATAACGAATTTTAATAATCTGACATAAAGAAATGTGTCTTTGTTGAAGTAGTTTTTTGTTTTTGTAGTGATTAGGATTATGTTACAATGTTTTCGGCTGTATCCCAATTTTTGATATGTTTACCTATTATGTCTGTTTGTTTTGCCCACACATTGCAGTCAACATAATGGAATTCTATGCGACTGTCATACAAGTGAGAGGTTTAGCTAGCTATAAAACCAGGGTTAACCCACCATTTTCTACATTAGGAAATGCCTGTACCAAGTCACGAATATGACAGCTGTTTTCCAATCGTTGAAGAGTTTGTGATTTTGATTTTGCTATTTTAGAAAGGACTTCCCATTCTGAAACAAGAAACAAGACTACCAAAGGGTAGAGGTTTTTGACTTGGGCAGGCGCATAAAAACGAGGTGACTAAACATGCTTAATGAGATCTCAACCCTTCCCTATACCTCTAGCCAATATAAAATAAACAAACACACAGGAATACGCACAGCTAGTAAACCTCATTTCAAAGGAAGTTCAGGACCCTATAAGTGAATCAATATTAATTCCAGAAAATGCCATCGTTAATGACTTGACAACAGTATCGTAACTATATTCCTTCTGAATAAGTCTATTTAAAGGTTTGGATAGGTTTTCTAGTGAATGACGACATTGTTGTGCTTTGTATAGAATATTACCATAACAGATGAGATGTGAAATACCTGAACGTATAAGATGTCTGCAATTTATATATATTTACGAATGATGTCCTTGTACCGATGATAAAATTGAGTAAAAGTGTTAACAAGCTTGTGATATCAAACATGTCAAAAACTCTGGTGTAATATTTGTTGAATATTACATGTATTACAGATATTTCTTTCTTTAAAATAAAAAAAGTTGTTACATACAAGAGCGAATCGACCAAGTTGAGATACATAAACACCATAAGATGGTGCAAAGGGAACGTCGCCTTCTACAAACGAATAATTAACAATAGAAATGAATAATCATCTCTTTGATAGTAAAATTTAGAATTAAACTTCCCTATAAAGATAATGCTATATAATCGTGTACCTTTAGTATATAAGAAAATCTATATAAAACTTCGTCAACCGTAAGGGGCGTAACTCCGAGTATCATTCATGCATACAGAACACGACTGAACATGATCTGACAACTATAAAAAAGTAGATTATGTCTGAGAGGTTCTATACGTATCTGAATCGAACGTAGGAACAATAATTCTTGTTTATTTTTACATGTGTTATCACATCTTAAATGCCTACAGTCACTATCGATAAGAAAGGAGACAGAAGATACGAAAAAGGTATGAACGTATTTCTCTTGCGGACAATTAAGTCGATTAAGACTTCATCACACCGATGTCCCGTTTCCGACCGAATTTGTACCAGTTAGAGCAGAAACCTCTTACCCTTCTGGAGCACCTGAGTTTATCCTGTTTTTTGTTCGGAAATCTTAAAGAGGCATTAGCTACAAGATAAAAAAAATAATATTTTTTTTTCTGTTCTATCATCAGTCGAGGCAAATAGGAAATTGCATACTATTATGAAATATCCTAATCTAACACATTATTATGAAATTTCATAATATTAGTTTATCGGATAATTTTGTAACTATATTATGGGTTTTCGTAATTCATAAAATTATGGAAATACATAAGATAAGAAAATTTTTATAATTTTAAATATTTTTTTCGGTCGTTTTTTGGGCCCCGTGACTAATTTTGGGAAATTTCTAGAAAAAAAAAAGTTATTTTTGAGTGGCGTTTATACCAGGTCATAATGAACAACTGTCAGATTTTCGTCGACACGCCTTAAATTCTCCCGACACTACCCTCTTTGTTTGTTGGAAATAATTTAACAAAGGGAGACAACTAGTATCGGTTCAAACTACAACTTGCGGTTATAGTTCTTTGATAAATCGATGTTTTAAAAACTAATCTAAGGTTGAAGATGTGTTTTTATTATATTTCTAATCTAATTTGCATGTGATTTCAGGTGCATACTTCACTTTCATTGTTGAAATCTTAAATTATCTAGTTTAAGACGTTTGAAATGAATATACTTAAAACAAATTTTACAGGTTTTTCTAACCAATTGTCTGTTGTCATGTTGAAACAATAAAATATCAAAATACCAAATAAAATATTATCTAGCAAAGTTCATTTAATGCATAACGATGTATTTGTTCACTAAAATAATGACCATGTAATCACATTTTATCAAGTTGTATTGAACGTTATTATCATACTTGACTTTTTATACTAACGTATGCAATGTATATGTTTGCATTTTGTTTCATTTTCATGATGAGGGCCTCAGGGAAGATTAGTTAAATAGCTCACTGTGTAACCCTCTTAAAATAAAGTATTGTTGTTGTTGTTGTTGTTGACAAAAAACAAAAATATTTAACAACCTTAATCAAATGTCTGATCTTAATTTTATAAATAGCGATATTTTCTTTACCGCGTGTAGAAACTCTATATATTTTTTTAATTTGAGAATTATTTTTTAAATATTTTAGAGTATTCTTTTGTTGATTTAGCAACTGTTAATTGGATCATGGAAGTATTATATTGTCAATATAAACTACTTCCATGATCGGATAATTATGATAAGATTACATCGGAAGATACGGCATTTAAGTGCATAACGATGTATCATGGTTTATTGTCATCACTGCTGTCAAGATATGTAGCGTGTACAACATGTAATAACAACTCACCTTGGTATAATTAAACAACAAAATTTATTGTTTACAAACGAAACGATTGCAGAAAATTTATGTTGTAGTAGGAGTATTTGTTTTAAAAAAAATACATATTTTTAACGAAACAATTGCTATATTACGCAAACGTTTTGATTTAAATGTTTCATTAAGTTTTGAATATTTCATAATTGTAAACTTTTATATTGAATGTACATTTTATGTTTATTATATAATTTGAAAGTGGTGTTTTGTAAATATCTGCATTTGCAAGTCCGTCTGCCAGCAAAAATTGTTTGTGATTTAGTTAAGGAAGAGAGCATAAAAACAGGCAAAATTATTATAATAAATATACATAAGAATAATGTTATACTTGTATTACAATTATACACAAATTTAGAAATATTTTTGTATCAGAAAATTATATAAATTTAGGTCGAAAATTGATATGGCATAGAACAATTTTAATTGAAAGACCAATGTAATTAAAATATTGATCTCTGATTTCGTTCTACTATATATGACTATGTAGTATAACAAAATCAGAGATTTTACTTTTATTTCAATATAGTTGAAAAAGACTACGTTTTCGATAATTTTGATTTACATGGAAGTGGCAAAGTAAGGTAGAGCCACAAAAAAGTTCATACAATTCATAAATTGCGGAACTCTGGAGTCAAGTAGACAAAACGATCTTTCGGCTTCAAAATGATTTACTTTGAAAAAGTTAAAAAAAAATGTAGTGCCGATATACGAAATTGTTTGTCGAATGTCAGTATATGATAAAGTTTCTTTAATAAAAAAAAATATGGGGATTTTGAATTTCAACTAGTAAGGAGATTATTTAAGATGCTTGCGTAGAAAATTATTGTAGACTAAATAATTATGATAATAAGAAATCTTCATATTATACATTTATTTCAATATGGTAGCTTGTAAAGATCTAACCAATCTTTCAGGTATAAAACCACTAATTCATAGCCCCATTGCTTTCTATGTTAAATTCTGCAATTTCAAGCATTAATGGCTACTTTATCTTAAGTTCAAATAAAGTGGCAGTTATTTCATGTCAAAACTGTACCTTATCCTGACTTGTGCTGAAAAAATCAACATAACTTTAATTGCATATGCGTACTGGTTCCCGGAAGTTTGACAGTACAAAAAAAAACTTCAAATCTGAACAACAGGGCAAATGTGCCCTCCTATCATAATTTCATTAACTTCTTTATTATTATTCAAATAAATCTTTCAACAAGGGTTCTACAGTGATCCCAAGTCCCCAAGCTTTCATTTGATACAAAAACTACCCAAATATATCCACTATTGACAAAGATAAGCTATGCGTAGGAACTATTTTGTTCAAAATATATACTTCTTTCTTGTATGTTCTTTCCGACCGGGCCTGCGTTAGTGGTTCTATACCTTCACAATGATGCTTAAACAAGCGCTTACTTTGAAAATGTTTTAACCTGCTACATTAACAGGGACTCCAAAGGAAGTATGGTCACGTAGTCTTCTTTCGACTGGCAGTAAAACGCTTGACAAAGTCTTTTATGCTGTGCAGGATGTACGTATTTGCAGTCACATCCGGTCAGAATTAGGACGTAAAATCTGATGCCGTGTGTAAAGAGACTGTAACTGTAATTCTACATTGACAATAATATCTTGGTGTACATTTGATACAACCATTTGTACTAACGCCCTCAAGGTGTATATAAAACAAACAAGTATAAATTAATATTTACAGCACCGGCGATAATACATTTAGTACGCCAGACGCGCGTTTCGTCTACATAAGACTCATCAGTGACGCTCATATCAAAATAGTTGTAGAGCCATAAAAGTACAAAGTTGAAGAGCATTGAGGATCAAAAATTCCAAAAAAAAGGTTGTGCCAAATACGGCTAAGGTAATCTTTTCCTGGTATAAGAAAGTCCTTAGTTTTTCGAAAAATTCAAAGTTTTGTAAACAGGAAATTTATAAAAATGACCACACAATTGATATTCATGTTAACACCGAAGAGCTGACTACTGGGCTGGTGATACCCTCGGGGACGAAACGTCCACCAGCAGTGGTATCGACCCAGTGGTGTAAATAGTTATCAAAGGTACCAGGATTAAGTTTAACAGTCCCAATAGTCAGAAATTTAAAATATTACAATATCATGATGAATATAAACAAAAAAAAAACTATATTTTCTCTTAATTCAAAAACAATAAAATCCATATAGCATATGTTTATATTTTATATTATGAGTAAACAAGACCATATAGCCTTGATTTATCGACAAATACCAGATTTTGCTTTATGTTTTGTTTTCAATATAAACTGGGAACCTGTCGTCAATCTAAATTATGCAAGAAAAAAAGAAGAATAACAAAAACAAAACAGCATATTTGTTAAAGAATGAAATCTTCTGAACGTACGACATTCTTCACAATCTATATTATAATCTAATCAGATTTAGGAGACACACTCCTGTAAAATAACATTCTGTATGATAAGTAAATTCTACAAACTTGCAGTGATAGCATAATATAATTGGCTACATTATTAGAAACAGATGTCTGCGATGATTATTTAAAGGGACATTAATTACTATATTTATCGTTATGAAAGTGTTTTCCATTCAAACTTTTACTAAATCAAAGATAGGGACGGATATTGAGCAATAATTTAAAAAAAATAACAAACACAGTATATCATCGATATAAAGTATTTGATATATCATTTTTTTAAATTTATTTATTAAGTACAGGAATCGTTAATGTTACAGTGCCCTCGTAAGAAAGGTCGTTGGCAAATATCTAGACGGTTTATACATATTGTGAGAATTGAAAAAATCCTTACATAAATTTATATTCCCCATTTTACATGATGCACTTAGAACCTTATTTTCCCAAAGTCTTTCATTTTTTGACTACTCTGTTTTTAAGCACACCGGTCTATACACTTTCGTTTAAACTTATAATATATTAAAAGATTATAATGTCCCTAAGTGAGTATTATATAAAAAAACACATAGCTAAAAGGGTGATAGAGCAGATTGTTACCCCGAGAAAACATGGTCAACCTCGGCGAAGTCAAGGTTGACAATGCTTTTTCGAGGGGTATCAATCTGCTCTATCACCCTCTCAGCTATGTGTTGTTTAATTTATTATACTGAATGTCCTATCATTATTGTCTTTTACAGATTAATTTTATTGTAAAAGTAATTTCTATGACGTCACGTACATAACAACGTTACAGGTATTAGAAAAAACAACAAACGTGAGGCAAGATGTTTTATTTTTTTATTTTGACAGTCAAATAATAAAATCTGAGCCAAAACGTAGAACTTAAGCATTGTATTTAATTATCCAATTCATTGTCCTTTAAATTATCGATTTTTGATTGGTCTTGACGAGAGGGTGACATTTAAAAAAAGTTGTCACCCGCTTAGCCATGTGATAGAGTAAAATAACACCCTCGTATTAGCCAATCAAAATATGGCATTTTAACGTGAAGTATAATAATATAAATTGACTAAGGGGCGTTGTTTATCGAAGCTGTCCTATGGTCTGTCCTAAGATCTATCTTAGAAATAAGTTAAATGTATTTTGAGTACCGACTTACTGTATATCGAAGCCTAACCACTTTCCTAAGTGTTACAGGAAAGAAAACTGGGACTTAAAAAAAATGTTTTTAGAATGCATCGAACTTTAGCTGTAGTAATACATTCTAAGATTAAAAATTTGGAAAATTACAGTTAAATGTAAATATTTATATATGTAACACGCCCAAACGTGTCCTTCCCCCAAACGTGTCTATTCTCCCCGAACGTGTCCGTAATATTCATTATTTCACTAACGTGTCCGTAATATTCAATATTCCACTAACGTGTCCGATAATTGTTATCGCCAAAACGAGTCCACTGTTAAACGCAAGAACGTCTCTTTTCTTTTAGCGCTAATATGCATTTATGTCTTTAAATTTTGACTGAAATTGCTTAATGTCCAGTTGCAAGTACTTCATGCTCATTAAGAGCGAACACACAAACATTTCTAGTGCAGTTGAATTAATCATTTACTATGTAAATTGTGTGTTACTAATAAACTCCGATGATGCCTTTTATATTAGTCCGACGGCGGGCTTTAGGCAGAATTTACTTCCCTTTTTTTCAACAGTTCTGATATTTTAAAAGCTCTTCAAATCAAAAACATTAAAAAAAATTTAAGTTTCGAGCATATTTAAAGACACACAAACAGAGACATAGCTTCCACCAGTGCCAAATATTTCATGCGTTATTTAAACGAAATTATGTTAATAATAATTACTGTAGATAGGTTTTATTATCATACCTGGAATTCAGGATTGAACCTTATTTTTTAACGGTTATTCTGAATTAACAGATGGGATTGTAATCTAAAAAAAAATATGAGGCAGTAAAGACCGATGTTTTTGTTCTGATGAGCATTATTGCAGGTAAAAGCTCATTTTAAAATAATTAATTGCTGGTAATGTAGTTACGAAATTACTTGTTTAACAAAGTGCATCAGGAAATACATGTAATTCCTAAATTTTAGTAATTACATGTAAGTCCTAAATTTTAGTTATTACATGTAATTCCTAATTTCACCTATTTACTGTAACATATATAATTCGTCTAATTAACGGCCAAAACATGTTACTTTAACAAAACGTTTTTTACTGCTAGATTTGTTTATCTTTACCAAAATTTAATCACAAAAGCTTGCTTTTACTTCTTATAACTGGCCGTGAATTAACCTTAGCTTCAACATACGTGATTTCTGACAACTTGTCAATGAGTGGGTAAAAAATGACTCCTGTATGTAATGTCTCTTTTTAAAAGATTTGATATAAAGTACATGTACATGTTGTTTTGAACAGTCCGAATATTTTAATAGGTGAAATATTTTTATCAGGAAAGATACTAAAATTTGTGTTATAAACGAATATGTATAAACGATTGTTTAGTGCCGAGAATGATGGTATCGATATATGGGATATGACTTCATAACAAAATTCTCACATTATCATTTCTTGTGAATATTTTATTCTCTAGAAACTGTCTTTTTGTGGCTCAATTCAACAACACACTTTTTTCACACAAGATTTGTTATAAAACTAAGTGTCATATTTTCTTTTCCCTCTTTTCTGTTTCAATTACCATGTACATGTATGAGGCTATGCTTGGGTCATCATTTATGAAAATATGAAAGGGATTTACAGAAATGTGTATAATGGGACCAAAAATATTAATAACAGGTGATGAAATATAAATTTAAGGTTGCTTGATTGTTAATCGCTTAACGTCCGGCGGCAAATATTTTATGCATGTTTAGGAATAATATAAATACCAAGTCGCAGAGGAATAAAGAATAAAGCGAAATCGTAAAAAAAAATTAAAAGAAATAGAACTATAGAAACGATGATATGAAACCCCAACCATTACCACACACTCTAATAAGTACATTTCTAAATAAATATATTTAATGGTCTCTCAAAGGAATGATCACACCAAGGTTCTGGATCCGCCCTCGGTTAAAATACGCCTTCAACAATAAGAAAACCCAAACCATATAGTTGGCTTTAAAGGCCCCGACATGAAAAATACGAAACGATTCGATAAGGAAATATAACGGCCTTATTAATGACAAACCAATTTATGAAAGAAAAAAAAAATATATCACAGACATAAACCAGGTTAATTCTAGAAACAAGCAGACAAATGCTTATTGGCCTGACACAATTATTTCGTAGTGGATTTCTTTGTGACAAACAATGCATATTAAAAAAAAAGAAGGATAATTTTATTTTAAGAGGGTCTGGTATTCAGTTTGACAGCTTCAGAATTTTTGTTTACCTTTTCAAACTGGACAAAATAACTACTTCACATAAAAATTCATACTCTATTTTTTACATGTAATGTCACCCATGAATAAAATATAAAATATAAATAAATAAGGAAGATACGAAAAAATCTTCAAGTTATACATTGTCCACACTAGGGACTTAAAAACTCAACCTGAATATACTATAAACTTCTTTGTTGATGTGTGGTTGAAAAATCTACAAATAATGTGACACAATTGAATCTTTATAAAAAACATGTATTGAAGATGTCTTTGTTTAAAAAAATTGTTTAATTATAACAACAGTATAATAGTTTAATGTTGTATAAGGTTTTTAGTATTATGCTGATGCCATTTGTTTTTTTACTTCAGGACATCGTAACTTTTAGAATAGTCCTAGGATCGTTCTTAGAAACCCATATGTATTTATCCTAACCAAAAAGAACCAAATTTATGACATATCTTATTATTTTAGGAGACCTTCGCTTACGTGAATTAGGACTGAGATGTGTCCTCATATCATCTTAAGACACGTCCCATTCCTAGGTCAGCTTCTTTGACACGACACCATATCTCAAAATATCATAACTATTATGAATAGTTATTAAGAAAACAATATTTTAACGTTCATTTTAGCACTATATGTTCTGGATTTTAACGATTCATTCAAATTAGTTATTCATTACTTATATGACATTTCAAACACAGTTATACTTCAAAAATCTTGTAAAACGGTCAATAGTTTTTTTTCCCAACGATATTGCAAAAGTTTGTGTATTCCATAAGCATATAAGATTAGTGATAAACCCATTGAAGAACAAATGCATCAGTCGGAATATTGTTTTTTTTTTTTTTATCATAACGCAAGTTTTTGTTGTGATACATCGTTGAGATCTCAAAAACATGTTTAACCCCGCCGCATGCACATGTCCCAAGTCAGGAGCCTAGCTCTAGCTTTTGTTAGTCTTGTATGCTTTTTTATTTTAGTTCATTCATATATTTCGGAGTTTAGTATATGACGTCCATTTACACATTTTTGTTTAGGGGCCCTCTGCGAGATTTTCTCGCTGTGTTTAAGACCATTCGGTGGCCTTCGGCTGTTTTCTGCCCTATGGTCGGGTTGTTGTCTCTTTGAAATATTTCCCATTTCTATTCTAAATTTAATACACAAGTTTCACGAGTGTGTAATACAAATTAGTTCGGACGGAAACAAGTTACTCTATAATAACGTTTTAATTTCACATTATGTAAAAAGAAAACTATGTTGAAATATAATGGCATACCGAAGAAATTTTGCAGTTAATGAAAGAAGCCTGAAGATTCCATACGTTTTAGCATTGGCCTTTTTATTGGAATTAAACTACTAACAAACATAACGCTTAGATTCATAACGTAACTACAAGTTTGTGCTTTTTCTGTATTATTTTTTCCCTATCGTTTGTAAAAATTGTTCAGTCCGTTAGATCCTCGTGTTTATATATTTTTTTTAATTAGAAGGTCTTTTTAGTTTTAGTTAATTGCTGTGCCAAATACTCTTTCTTTTGTATTTAATGTTTGATTTTATTCCGGACAATGTGAGTTCGTATCAAATCATGTTTTTCATACGAATGTCGGTTATTTGAAAGACAGTCCACTATACATCATTTTTATTTTGGAATATTCTAAACATGTTTTAACTCGCATATCTACTGCTTTCGCTTGCAGCTCGAATCTTTCAAATCGCACTTTACTTTTGTAACTCGCAACTCGACTTTCTATAAATAGGAAATGTAGAATCTTTAAATTCGTTGCCTAACAATGTAAAATCGTGGTTGTTATTTAAGAAGAAAGTCTAACAAAAAGAAGTAAATACAAACGAACGAATTTACAAAATCAATTACAAGTAAAATTAAGTATACAGGAAATAGGAAAATACATTGATACGAAACACAAGTTTGTAAAGAAGTAGACATACTAAAGATTTTTTATCTGAAATTTTAGAAAAAAATAAATAACCCATATGGAAAGGCGAGTAAATGAAAAAGGGGCTAATGATCTGGAATAAGACGCTTTTTCGTGATATGGGCGCAGATAACACTTAAGATACATGTCAAAAATCGTTAATTGATCAGATATTTGTGATATTTCATTATATACGTACCACATCCAATTATGTATTTGTATTATATATCGATATGGCATTCCATCTGCCTTTTGTCAAACTTATTAAAATGCAGTATGCTTTTCAAGGTTAGAAAAATACGATACGGCTGAGATATCTTATGCATTGCTCCCATTCAAGAATACATTGCCACCCTACATGTATGTGTAGCCCTATCAAACAGCTGAATTTATACATATTAATATTCTTGTTTTTATTGGAAATTTATTTTCAACAAGTAGAAATAAATTAACGCAGAACTGTGATGTTTTTGTGTTGTTTTGTTCAATAATCATAATTATCTTTCAAATTTTGAATAATGTATAAATAGATTGACCATGATTAGTTGTTTGCATTATCATGAACTCCCATAACTTTAAAGGAAATTCAATGATAAAAAAAATATTGTATATGTTATATACTTCTTACGATTCACTAATCGAAAGCGGTTGCATAATTTACAATGAAAAAAAACACACTTGTATTAAGTTATAGATTATGTATAGTGTGGGAATATTGAAGTTTACAGTTTATCGCGATAAATCAGACACCTTTCACATGTCAACACTTTGCAAATGGGGTTTTCCTACCACAAGTATCTAAATGTAGAATTTCTAGCGAAATATTAAGTGTTATCCAGTTGAACAACTTGTAGAATACTGAGATAGACTAAATTAATGAAGTTTGATTAACCGTCCAAGATAGATTTTGTTGTACATGTACCTTTAAATTAAATGTGTTATAACAGTAACTATCACTTTTATTAGTGGATCATCATTGAAATTAATGTTGTTCTTTCTAATAACTTAAACTGAGTAAAGCAATCGTTCGAGTTGGAAAAACACATGTATACGAAACTGATCTTCAATATAAATAAAAAGACATGTGAGGTATATGTCATCGAAACAGCAACGAAACGACAAAAAACATCTAAGAAACCACACTGCCTTCAGTAATTGACATAAGTCCTCTATCTATCAAGTGGTGAATTAATATTAAACGGAAACACTTAACACTTTATAGTAAACCGAAAGACGTTCCGAAATTGAGACATAAACAATATGTGTGGCGAGGTGAAACTAATTTTTGGTATACTAGTATCTTAAGCTAGGTTCACACTACCGATCAGATCTACTCGATGATCCCGATTGGCCAAATTCCCACGACAAAGCGCAACCAAATTTTTGATCGGGCCTGTTAACGACTTCCACCCGGCCGCTATTCGACGGTACACGACTTTAGCTCCAGACCTTTCACGAGTCCTTAATGACTCCATCACCACTCCAACCCAACCATTACTTTAATGCATACTAGATTATTCCAAACAATTCACGACATCTACAAGATCTTTACTCGACTAGCCTGCCCAGAGCAACTATGATCGATCTTAGCCATATCTCAACCAGACATGATCGACCTGATCGTACAGGAGTCGTAGTGATAGTTGGGAATTGATCGGGTCGTTGTGAATTTGTTATACAACGCCGCCCATCAAAGGAGACATAAAGTGTTACCGTTGTCCGTCTGTCTGCACGTACGCATCAACAATTATTTTCCGTTCTCTACCGTTAGTTTAAATATTATAAAACTTATACACAATGCTTATGAAACCACAGATCATGTTTTAATTTGGGTTTCGTCACTTTTTACAGTTCTTGAGTAATTGCCCTTTATAATTTTATAAAGCTGTATATATGCAAGCGAGAGCATTGTCACGGAAGGCCTGAGTAAAATCATACATTTGACATATCTACAGTGAAATGAAGCAGTTGAGTTTGTGTGCAAGGTGGTTGGGACTTCCAGGAAGACAAGTTAATAGCTTGAAGAGAGCATAGAAGACGAACAAGAAGGCGTAGACAGCAACGGGTGCCCAGAAATCTAGATAAGGCAGCGGCTGATTTATCCTGTGACCACTGCATAAGCAAGCATGTACGACTGTTGCAATAGCTTAACAGAGACGACCACAATGGCTTTAAATTCTTCCTTAGAGATAATTCCCTAACATTCTTGTTGAACGAGTCAGACCAGTCTCCCAATAGTTTAATATGCCTTGATCGGGCTTGATCGAGTTGATCTGCTCGGCAGTGTGGACATAGCTTAAGCGTCTATCAGTTGATTACGCATTCAATAAAAGAACATACAATACATGCAGGAAAGTAACTTAGCTATACTTTTCTAAGATTTTAAATCATTTATGTTTCAAATTTAGAGCAAAGTGCTGTCAACAAACAAGCTGAAAAAGGAGTTTCAGTTCAAGTTTAAGTTGAATTGAAGTCTGAATTCGAGTTTGGTTCAACTTCAAGTTTAATTCTAACTTCGAGTTCGAGCAAGAGTTCGAATAACAGTTCTATTGAGAAATCGAGTAACTGTAGACGAAATTGAGTTCAAGTGATAAATCTTGTCCAACACAATCGAGAAAACAAAGGTTTATTGAAACATAACAAAAATTAATACTAGGATATAGAATGGTGAAATTGGATAACCAACTGACAAATTGGCACAATAACAAATTGAAAGAATGAATAATAATCAGAAAAGTAATGATTCTAGAGGAAGCGGGATAATTACTTTTACCGTTGGTCACTTAATAAGCCTAACTTATACATGTTATAGAAAAGATCTGAAAAAAAAACATTTTAGTCCACTCAAACAATATTTTGTGATTCATTTAATGCTTTTAAAGTCTCTATCGCATGTATATAAGGGTACATCACAGAGCATGCGGTATGTGGTTAAATAGAGATGAAAAAAATCATTTATATGTGTGGTTTGCTACCTGTCTTTATTTCTCTATATATTTGTGTTGTCCATATTCTCTCTTCTGAATACATATATACATATATTTATATATAAGCACACCAGTATTCTCTTTTTTTTTTAAATATTCAGGTCTACCCTTTATTTTTATTTGCCCTTTATCCACTGTGCCATATATTTTCTATTTTAGCCCATAATTTGAATTCTGTAAACCCCACCAAGTCTCTTTGTAGTTGCATACAAATATATTTTATAGATTATAATGCACTTTTCAATTTGGTCGTAATAAAAATGAAACAACGTCAAGAAGTACCTAAACTACATTAAATAACGAAACTAGATTTAGAAAAAAAGTAATGATTTGGAAGATTTTGAAAGACCTTCCATGAATATCAAAAATAGAAATATGCTACAATTTCATTACAGTTTCATATATAAACGCCTATAAGGTTGTAGAAGTAAATGACTTGAAATGACTATTTCGTAATTGTATAGAGATTGACATGTACATATGGTATATACTATGTCTCGCATTGAAAACCGTTTATTTTATACGGTTTTTGGCTTGTGTGTTGTTCTTCTTTTCTTTGCCTTTTGAATATTGTGATGTTATCTGATTACATATAATTCATCTTCCTCTAATCTTATTTTTGTCATACTCTGAAATCTACAGATTTTAGACACCAAAGATCACTTTTGCAACCTTGTGATTAATTGATAGATTGTTAGTGAATAACGCCACATTCATCACTTTTGGCTATTTATATTGACGCCGGAACCGGTGTACCCGGAGAGAACAATCGACCTTTAGTAAGACAACTGACAATTCTAGTCAATTAAGATAAGAGTCAGCCCAGTCCAACCAAAGACTTGAATATTGTAATTTGATGCGTCTTAGTTGGACACGTGTCATTTAGGAGTACATGTAGGAGCAAACACTATAGTCGGATAGGAGTCAGATTAATGTGTTATTGTTTGCTGTCTTACAATCGATTTATTTGTGTCCATATTTTAATGGAGTGGCTAATCGTCCGGTTAGTAATAGTGAAAAATCTCTATTTGTCCGGCCTTCCGTTTGCGAATGCGCAAATCTCTATTGTCTATAAAAGAGTCATGTGGCGCTGAAAGTGTCCCGGATGAGGTGTCGGATAACACACGCGCGTATGCAACGGATGTTTTGAGAATTGGAGAACGCGTGATTTATATTTAAAACTGTCATAAAGAAAACTAGATTGCTTCAAAAAATTTTTTTTTATATATTAGTGACTCCAGAACAATAGCTTAAAAAGTATACATGTAAACTGAGAGGAATAAAGCCTGACATCAAACTGAAATTGCTGATTTACCCCATGGAGGCAAACGCATTCGGATAATGACTAAATCAAATATGCTTGAATTCATTATTTCTAAGTTCTACCACAACAGAGGTCTTTGAACATGCACTGATATACCTTGACTCGGAATAGGATATCAGGGTTGGAGTAACCCCCTTTTTTTAATTCTGTTTATTATTTAACTTATATTTCTCTATTGTAAACACAATCTTACTTTCAGGGAAGGTTACATGTGCCTACCGTTCTCTCTTATTTCCTATGAGTCAATAATCCCCGAAGATTTTAAATAAAAAAATCGTGTCTGAAAATCATTTGACGACCTAATTTGAACCAAACTACAAGGAAATAATAAATTCAGAATCTTATTTTGGAATCATAGACGTCTATTAAGGTCAATAAGCAGTGCTCAGACTCTTTACCTTACATAAAAACTAATAGGTAGAACAAGAAAAAAGATGAGTCTTTTTTTGCCCCTCCCCCAAACTCCTTTAGAATAAAAAAAAAATCTTAATAAAATGTATACTTTGTGGAGAGTTGTCTCATTGGCAATCATACCACATCTTCTATTTTTTCTATTTGTAGTATATTCATTTACATTTTTATTTGTTTCAGTGAATGAATGGAAATAATTAGCACAATTTTTTGCCAAGACTATAAGTAACTAATTCAAAAGTGTATTTTCTGCATAGATGTTGATATACGATTTTAATAATATTTCTCATAACTACTCAGCGTTTATTTTTCTCCTTAAATCACGATGCTATATCTTCACCATTATATTTTTGGCAGGCAAATAGCAAAATACCGTAAAAATGCTATTGGTCCGGCTAGCCAGATAAATAGACATTTTTGACTATGTGTAGGGCTAGCTAGCTAGCTAGCCGGACGAACAGCCACTGCCTATTTTTAATGAAATACTCTGATACAGCGGGAAATGACACGTATACTCAATTCTACCTTTATTTCTCAATACAAGGTAGCTGTATAATAGTTCGTTGGAACACGCTGATTAAGTGTAAACACTTCATTATATAAAATATGTAAGAACAGACTGAAATCACTATAGACCAAGAGTTGTAGATGCTGTTAATTTAAAGGGCATTCTAGTAAATAAACATTAACATGAGAAACCCAGAAGGGAACAACACAACTAACAATACACCATTTATGTGAATCAAGTGATACCAGATCTTCCGAAGATGATTTAGTTTCTTTTTGAAACAAGTGTTGCTCGAGCTTCCGAAGGTAAAACGTACATGTTTGTTTTATTTATCATTATTCTTTTCTGTATTAAATTATGCAAATTTGCGGATTCGAATAGTCGAATGCTCTAAAAATGATCGAAATCCCGGAAAGATTATAGTGTCGTCGCCAAATTGTTTAAGGTCAGCAAATGTGTTATTTGTATGACCAAAATTGACCCTTCCAAATCTGCATAAAATGGTCTTCTAAGCAGTATTTAATTACCAACTTGTATATACACTGTACTGTACATGCACAATGAATATGATAATATGGAATTTAAAAAGACTCCCCCCCCCCTTTTCTATAAAAAAACAAGAAATTAATATTTGAACAAGGCAAACAACTGAGTCATAGGGAGCAACTATTTAACTTCAAGGGAAAAGGGGGAGTGGGGTTGGACGGTTATTGTGTTTTTTAGTCAGAAAGCGAACATTTGTATTATGTTCTTCGACGCTATAAATCATATATATTTTTTTTACAAAATTTAACACTTTAAGGTAGGAGAAAACCGGAATTCAGATATTCTTTTCGTCATCTGATGGACCAGATATAATGTTTTTTCTTAAGAAATACCCCTCCCCCTTTTTCCTCTTTTTCACTTTTTAACCTTTTGAAGTTAAATTGTGACAGTCGTTCCCCAATTAATTTTTGCATGTTAATATTTTACATAATAATATCAGGTCAATAATTTTTAATCAATTTTGTGTACCTTACCTCGGAGATTTTAGGGGGAATGGGACTTCAATACTTAATTGAAGTGATAGGACATGCCGCTGGAATATGTCACATTTTTGGCTTGAAAATATATGTATATAGGTGGGGAAAACTTTGAGAAATATATGATAGGGTCAATACCGTTTCATTGCTTGTTATATATAAAGCCATCCAACTTTCTTGGTGCTATGACTTGGTTTTTTATCCATAAAATTCACATCTTTTGACAGAGGTATACATTTTTAAAACTAATTCATATGAAAAGAATATCAGCGGCATCCCCTATCAATTAAGTATTGAAGTCCTCCCCACCCCCAAAAATAATCCCCGAGGTAAGGTACACATAAATTGATTAAAAACTATTGACCGGATATAGTTACATGACTTTTTGGAATATAGATATAAACATCCAAAAATTAGTTAAGTCATCTGATATTCTCATCTTCCTAGATCATCTAATTTAATTAAAATATCATATCTATATGAATGGCATTACATCTGTCTTTTTGTAAAAACTATTTATATTTACACGGTATTTATTCTGAAATCATAATGCTTGAAATAAAAGGTATATATAATGGCTATAAGCAACCGTAACCTTTTCATCCCCCCCCCCCCCAAAAAAAAAAGTTAAAAAAAATTGCGTCCCTACTCATTACTTCTTCACGCGAACCCCAAGTCCCACTTATATTAAAAAAAATCTATTTTTTAAACGTTGATCGTACTAGTATCCTTTTCAAATGGAATTTATCTTTTTTATCCAAGAGAGAGAGGGAATTTGTAAAACATACTACTTTACCGAATAACCGTAACACATGTACTTTTAGTCTGGGAATATATAATTCAGCAGTTTATCTTGATAACATCAAATTAATAATGTCAAAACTGTTGTAACTGCATGAATCAGGTTTTCTAACCACAAAGATATCAAATGCCAAGCCTATCCTTGATGTAAAAATTCTGGCGGGATCTTTACTGGTATTCAGTAGAACAACTTGAATAATAAACTAATGATTTTTTTTATATTAACTAATTAGTTAAAAGTAGATATTTTTGTAATGCTTTCGTACAAATTCATTCAATACGTGTGATTTTATTATTATCATATCTGATGTGCACATATTATCTTTTTTTTTAAATTATTCTTGTGCTTTCCTTCTAATAATTTGGACACTTACAGAACATGAGAAAGGGGACGACCATTTGATATTATTTTAGGGGGAGAGAGATGGATAGTTTGACTGATCAATTATTTACATCTTTTACTAAGAATGTTTTATTTTTATTATTTTTTACATTAGTTTCAAACATTCTGCGCTGCAGCAAAACATTTTCTGTCCATCTTGTGCAAATTCTTTATTTTCAGCTCATACCAAGCCAGATTTAACATTTTCCTAATCCTATACCCCAACAGAAAATCAAATGGTCGTCTCTTTATAATTCAAAGTAAATATTATGAAAACAAAATGTCATCAAGGACAGACTTTAGATATGAATAAAAAGAAAAATGGCAGGTGCATTAACAAGACAGTAACTCAATGACAAATTTTTTTTTATATATTAGTGACTCCAGAACAATAGCTTAAAAAGTATACATGTAAACTGAGAGGAATAAAGCCTGACATCAAACTGAAATTGCTGATTTACCCCATAGAGGCAAACGCATTCGGATAATGACTAAATCAAATATGTATACATGTAAACTGAGAGGAATAAAGCCTGACATCAAACTGAAATTGCTGATTTACCCCATGGAGGCAAACGCTTTCGGATAATGACTAAATCAAATATGCTTGAATTCATTATTTTTAAGTTCTACCACAACAGAGGTCTTTGAACATGCACTGATATACCTTGACTCGGAATAGGATATCAGGTTTGGAGTAACCTCCCTTTTTTAATTCTGTTTATTATTTAACTTATATTTCTCTATTGTAAACACAATCTTACTTTCGGGGAAGGTTACATGTGCCTACCGTTCTCTCTTATTTCCTATGAGTCAATAATCCCCGTCCATAGAATGTGTCCATAGTAAACGAATGCGCCACTCGCACTATCATTTTCTAGGTTCAGTGGACCGTGGAATTGGGGTCAAAAATCTAATTTGGTCTTTAAATGAGAAAGATCATATCATAACATGTGTTCTTAGTTTCAAGTTGATTGGACTTCAAGTTCATCAAAAACTACATTGACCAAAAACGGACGAACGGACGCACATACCAGAAAACATAATGCCCTCTAATATCGTAGGTGGGGCATAAACATGCTTACAAAGGAGCTGATTGCAGATTAACTATATAGTTAATAGGTGCAAAAAAGTGCAATGATTTGTTTTCATTTCTTACTTGATTACAAAACCATAATACTATCAATATTGTTCTTTCTACAAAAGGACAAACAATCGTCCTGAATATGCATGAAATATGAAAACATGACGTTCAGCAACCAACAATTATTCATACACTGAGGAACATACATTTGTGTATTCCGTGTGAACATGACGTTGTCTCCTTTCCTCTTTTTTTTTTTTGGGGGGGGGGGGGGGGGTCTATTATTTCTTCATAAATAGGCACACATATTTCTCTTGCACCTTAAATTGTCCGTTTGATCAATACAAAAATAAGCACCGATATATTTCTAATTTCTAATTGACTTGATGAATTAAAGAAACCTTCAGACATCTATAACACCTTTTTTTTTTACCTATACACGTATTTTGCTGTGTTGGTAAACGTTTTCAGAGATTCATGAAAACTTCTAACGAGCTTGAAACAAAGCTAGTTTATTTAAGAAAAATACAAATAAGGAGAATTTGTATTATTGCTAATGAGACAACCGAAGTGCATGTATGCAACTATAGTCAACACCACAGCCTTCAATATTGAGGAAAATCCATACTGTATATATAGAGGTTTATAGAATATAAATGTATGTTTGGCGCTTTCAAACAGTATGAAACATGTACATTCATAAAAACAAAAAAAGTTTAATGAGTTTGTTAACTAGTGGGACATAACTGTTCAATGAAAGGGTATTAATGGTTTTATATCGAGAACATGTCAATGTTTTGCACGTTTAAGTGAATATACATTTTCGAGATTCATTTAATGCTTCAATCGGACTTAAGTACGTGTTTAAAATTGCCTAGTGTCTTAAATTTCCAATTTTTGTTAATATTTCATGAATAGAAATCGATTTTCTTTACACTTTTTTTTTAACAAAGTCTGCTGGACGTCTTATGTTCTGGTATCAAATCCTTTGCTTGAGATGGACGGCTGTTTAACTGTGCGGAATGTATAAATACGCGGCCACGTTAGATCGGAACTTGGACGTAACATCACAAGCTTCATGTATATTGAGGGGTTGGTTGACATGCTGGTGACCTGTTGCTAGATAAAATGTCTATCCTTATCAATACTTTAGTGCTCCAATTCTTAACATTCACACAGATCAGCCCTTTCAACATATTCAGGATATCGTATCCTTTACATGCATGACATATTTGACACTGGACATAAAACCATCAACTATCAATCCTAGTATTGCTGCAGCGAACAGATCAAGTAAACAAAATAATGAAGGTTGGTCCTTAACGATTTCATTAGCACATACTAATTGTATATTAATCACATATACATATATATGTATACAGTCCTCTGTTTTCGCATCTTTCTATATATCCATCACAGTAGCTCTGGTAAAAAAAAACATTTGAATTCGTGTATTTTTTTGAATGGTTTCTATTGAATTATGACAGGTTCTGATTTATGACAGATATCGATGACTATTTTAAAATTGAATAAATTTCCTGAAAGTGTGAAGTTTAAAATCAAATTTGTCCTTTTTAAATTTGAACATTTGTTATTACCAGAGAACAGAAGTCGAATGGGGAAATACAAAAAGCACAGCGTTAAGATATTTTTGTATCGGAAGTTTGCTTTTACTATCTTTGCTGAACCACGATTTTATGACGGAAAGACTCCGGAACATCTCGTAATTGGTCACATCAACAAATTGAAGTGAGGGGGATTGGGGGACTGTAAGCAAAAGCAAAGTGTTTCAAAATAGGATATACCTTCACCATCTGATAAGAATAAACATATTTTATTTGATATTTTAGTGATGTGTCTGCAAGTATAATGACAGAAGTAAACTCAATAGATATAAGAAGATGTGGTATGAGTGCCAATGAGACAACTCTCCATCCAAGTCACAATTTGTAAAAGTAAACCATAGTAAGTCAAAGTACCGTAACCGTTTTCAATACGGAACTTTGGCCCACACCGAACAGCAAGCTATAAAGGGCCAAAAAAACTAGTGTAAAATCATTCAAACGGGAAAACCAACGGTTTAATCTATAAAAAAAAACGAGCAACACTTATGAACCACAACAACAAACGACAACAACTGAACATTGACCGCAGGTTCCTGTTTTAGGACAGGTGCAGACAAATGCAGCGGGTTTAAATGTTTAAATAGGTACCAGCCTTCACCCTTACCTGGAACAAGCCTGTTTAATATGTATCGGGAACATATTAGTATTTGGACCATCTGCTTATATACTCATGCAGATGATACGTGTATGGTCCGGGTAATTAACACGATCAACGTTGATAAGGTGTACAACATAAAGTTAAGAATTTCTCAAAAAATTAAATTTTGACACAATCAATCATATTGTAGCCATTGCTACATGATTAATTTAATAATGTGAATAATACTTGGAATAAATATTATAGTTAACTATATGTTAAGTGGCCATTATCAATTTTCCATAAGAATCGCAATCTGTCGACTTTGGAAAATTACATTTCATTTAGAAAAATTAAAGTTCATTCAAGAAATATCTAAATGAACTGTAAAAAAGAAAATTGCGTAACTTACTTGCACTTTGGTCTTTGAACACTACAGATTTCTCCTTTTTTTAAATTTTATTTGGTGTTTGAATTTGTTTTAAATAAATTATCATATCTAAACGTTTTAGCTCATTTGATCATTTTTTCATGACCCCATATATTCCCATCTTACAATGACAGTAAGTTAATATTAATAGGAGCAAGAATACATCAGTTTCAGGAAAAAAAGTAGAAATAACAATTGAAAAACCAAGAAAACAGAAAAAAAAACATGCCCCTCCTGCACGAGATGTCATTTAAGGGCGAAAATCGGCAGTATAAAGGCGATTTGTTTTAGTGACTAAGCAAATAAAAGATAACAGATACAATAACAGTTTGACAATATGTTAGACAATGATTTGTGCTGTATGTGCCTGCAAAAGAAGCATATGGTCTTGTTAAAATTGAGAATTGAAATGGGGAATATGTCACAGTGACAAACAAGCCGTCCAAAGAGCACACAACAGCAGATGACCATATACGCGTATGGTCCTAATACTCATATGGTCCGGACACCGTATAAGATTTCGTGAGCCCATAGCAAGAGTAAATGGTGAACGGAATCCCTGCTCAAATAAAGGAAACTGGCAAACGCATTGGCTAGTAGTCAAGTGAACATCTATAACAGACATTTATACATAGGTTGAGAAACTCTTCTTACAAAATATAAATGAATGGACACACAAACGCTAGAATGGGTAGTTCTTTTTTAGTAATATGATGTAGCAATGGGATGCAATCTTATCCCAACTTTTTAGTGACTAAGCAAATAAAAGATAACAGATACAATAACAGTTTGACAATATGTTAGACAATGATTTGTGCTGTATGTGCCTGCAAAAGAAGCATATGGTCTTGTTAAAATTGAGAATTGAAATAGGGAATATGTCACAGTGACAAACAAGCCGTCCAATGAGCACACAACAGCAGATGACCATATACGCGTATGGTCCTAATACTCATATGGTCCGGACACCGTATAAGATTTCGTGAGCCCATAGCAAGAGTAAAGGGTGAACGGAATCCCTGCTCAAATAAAGGAAACTGGCAAACGCATTGGCTAGTAGTCAAGTGAACATCTATAACAGACATTTATACATAGGTTGAGAAACTCTTCTTACAAATTATAAATGAATGGACACACAAACGCTAGAATGGGTAGTTCTTTTTTAGTAATATGATGTAGCAATGGGATGCAATCTGATCCCAACTATATATCCAGTAAGCAAAAATTGACTTAACCCCAATAATCGAGACATAACTTTTCATCTTTTGGTAAATGTTTGCCATAATCTAACTAATATGATATGTGTTGAGCTCTTTTTGAATTGTTATTACAAAATACTTTCCACTAAAGTTTAATGTTGTATGAAAAAGTACTTTCTTGTAAAATATATATGTTGACAGACATAAGCTTATTGTACGATGATTGTCTAACGTCCATTGGCAAATATTTCACGAGTTTTGGGACGACAACACAGTGAAAACATTTTATGGATAAATACATTTGGAATCTCAAATTGAATTACCTAACTTAAATAAAGAAAATTGCAGCATATTGCTGGGTAAACGAATAATTCTCGCAAACTTTTAGAGATATAAATAAGAAGATTTGTGGTATGAGCGGCAATAAGATAATACTTCATGCAAGTAACAAAGTATAAAATATTATTAATCATAGGTCAAAGTACGGCCTTCAACACGAAGCCTTGTCTCACACCGAACAGCAGTATACGCGTATGGTCCAAATACTCATATTCTCCGGAATAAATACATTGTAAATTGCCTTTCAAAGTTCCTACATAAAGTAGCTATATAGGAACCTGCTACAAGTAAATAACGACACCGTAAAAGACTTCGAGAGCCCATAGCAAGAGTATACGGCTTGTACAGGGTATGATACGCCGTGTTATGGAACTGTACCGGAAGAGGGGTGATTACACATCCTAATTACTCAAATATTAACATGACATTTGCCTAACATACCAAAGATTATTTGTAAAAAAAATAACTATATGAGGTGATTAATTGTTGTAAAAAAATAAAATCCCAGTGGAACTTTAATTCCGTTTCTGATTTGTTTAATTTATACTTTTTCTATGAACGCCAAACTTACATGCTTGTTGTTCGGTGTGAGCCAAGGCTCCGTGTTGAAGGCCGTACATTGACCTATAATGTTTTACTTTTATAAATTGTTATTTTGATGGAGAGTTGTCTCATTGGCACTCATACCACATCTTCCTATATCTACATAAAACCTACATAAATAAACAATCTTAAGTTGATGGTTTGTTTTTGGTATATATTAGAAAAATTGCCACATGCATGTTTCTCTTTTTCGATGAATAATTGATTTTTTAAAATGAAAAACATTTCGATGAAATAAAAATACAATGTAGGTGGTGCTTAACTTTTGGCGGACTGTATATACATAAACACGTATGAACATTTTATGTAGACAAATTGTCATTTGCACGGTATTTAGATTTCAAATAAAACCCATATGAAGCATGTTAAGCAGTTCATGTATATCTTCAAATTTTATTTCTTTTAAGTCTGTTCCTATTCCAATATAGTATATTATGATGAGTTTATTTATATACTACTATAGACCCGCAGTTAGCATGTGTCACTGGTTTTGTATACATTTCGTTAAATTATCAGAAAGTACATCACTCCCAGCAGGTGCCTACCGATAACATTATCAACAAACACAGATGTGAACCAAAGAAAATCACATTCCTAATTATCTATGTTTACATTTTGAATTATAATATGATTAATATCATATGGCTATTTCTGTACAAGTGTTTACTCCATTGTGTTGTCGAACCATAAATATGCATATGAAGAACGTATTAGATACGGATCCCTTGTGTATACGCAGTCGACGTTTTTTGTCTTCTCCTTGGAATACTTTTTTTCAAATTGGTTTTGATTTTATCTGAAATGACTGAGCCAGATAAATTCTCTAACTAAAATTAAAATGAATGAAATCAAAATATGAAAATCATTTTAATTTATCAAACCCGTTATCAAAGTATCTGATACAAATGATGCATTTCTCTACCTGTAATCGACAGAAAAAGACATTCCCATCACCTCATTTCCACTCTAATGGCAGTACTAAAAAAGGTTGAAACGTTATTTACCATTAAAGGGTCTTATTCTTTTTTACAACAGCTATATATTACCCATTATTGACTACTGTTGTACAGTATGGGGTCTTACCACAAACAGAAATCTGGAGAGGATACATAAGCTCCAAAAACGTGCTGCAATATTAGTTTTATCTGTTTCTTTTGATTTTCAATCAACATTAATGTAAAAAACTTGCATGGATGACTATATTTACGAGGATACACTATGTTTAAGCTGTGTTAATGTTTAAATGTATGAATGGTCTAGAACCTGATTATCTATCTATTAAATTTACTGCTTGTGCTGATCTTTATAATTATTGTCTTAGGTCGACAACATCAGGACTTCTTCATGTACCAAGACCTAATTATGATTTTTTAAAAAGAACATTTAAATATTCTGGTTTTATTACCTGGAATAATTTACCAAATAATATTTATTATAAAGAAATAGATAATTTAGATACATTTAAGACCAACTGTTCAAACTATTTTCTAACTGAACAGAATAAAGATGCACGAAACTGATGTATTTTTCTTCTTCTATTGAATGCATATGTACTTATTCAATATTTAAGCTGCTATATTTAACTGTATTATGTATTTTATTTTGTATGTATTTTTATTTTATTTTTCTCTTTTCTATTTGTATTAATAGTTTTTGAAGGCCTCATGGAAGATTAACATGTCATTGTTAAATGTGTTACCTTCGTTAAATAAAGAATTTTATTATTATTTATTATTACTGATTTTCTTAGATTTTTTTCTGATTTATTATGATAAATCATGAGTAGTTCTGTTATTGTAAGTAGCTTGAAATGTCAATTTGATAAAAATAATGTATTTTGCCTGATCAGAAGTCTTCAATACGTGATATCATGACGTAGGATTGCCCTGAAGAATGAGACACCATTCCTTATTCTTTGGTTTCAACTGATATAACTGATTTTAGTCAATACTTTTAAGTTTTATCCTGCATTAACTTAAGAAAAAGTATAAAATCATTTTATGATTTTTTTCTTATAGAAATATCTGACAAATGTATGTAGAAATATGCACATAATAAGCTTTTAAATGTACAAATAGTTTCCAATTTAACTGGAATGTAGTGAACAAATTTTCTCCGATCAATTTATGCTGAGTAAAGATTTTCCCAAATAACAATAGGTTATTTACAAAATGTGTTTATATCTCTATGCCATAAAAAAAATGAAATGTATAAATACTTTGTGTTGCAATTTTGACTGGCACCCATAATTCTACAAATTTCATCTGTGAAGCATGAAATATCCGCCTCAATCGCATAGAATTGTAATGCCGATTTTTACACAGGCTATTGACAGGACGTAACAATTATTGTCATACTGCAGTTATCAGTTTTTGTAAAGAAATTGATTGTTAATCTCCCGTTGTTAGATTTATAACCGATTTTACAGTGTTTTTAGAAACATGTTTCTGTGAATGTGCATTATTTGCCGTCTATAATTTGTTTACAGAATTTATAAATTGAATATAAACTCGCAATTGACCTCCACGTGCATTATTGCTATGTCGTAGACTGATAAACTAGTATCAAACAAAATGATTCTTTCTTGTCAATAACATCCAACTTTAAATAATCTTCAGTCAAGTCTGATTTATATACTCAATGTGTGTAATAATACTCGTAATTCCAACCCAGATCCATAAATTCCTACATGTAAATTTCTCGATTTTTTCCGACATGAAATAACTATTATTAATTGAACATCGGTTATTAATTTATTTCCTGTTTAATATTCAATTTTAAAGTTCGACTTAGGCATTCGGCTTCTATGTATTCTTCCTTAAGTCACTAAGATATTTGGAGACAAATTGTTTCAGTGATTGGTGGATATTCATTACTTAATATCCAGTGGCAAATATCAAGGGTGAGGATTTAATTGTTCAAGACAAGCTACAAACTAAATAGAAACATAATATTTCTTGGTATCATGTAATTATATTATGTAACACTGGCAGGACGACGAAAAAGCCTATTTCAAATATACTGTAAAGATAATAATCTACATATTTAAAAAAAAGCATGAGCTAATTAGAAAATGAAGAAACGTAAACAGCATAGGAAAATGGGAGTTTGTTATACAACTTTCTATTTTATATAACTTATTATAATAATGAGTTGTCTTCCTTTCAACTTCGTTTACGACAAACATTGTCATCTCCCATGTCTCCCATGTCAGAGACAAATCCACTTTGATCCTATATTTCAATTAAATTATGAAATTTCATAATATTATGGTATTTCCTATTTGCCTCGACTGATCATTAATGAAAGTGAAACAGCAATTCGCTTTTAGCAGCCAGTTTACTTGCATTTTGTCAAAATAACCTCGAAGATGAATTATTCACATGCAAGTTAATGATTCAACATGTTCAACCTCATTGAATCTGTATTCATATGACCTTCAATTTAACATATTAGCAAGAGATTGGTTACGCATGTATTAGTCATGTTAAGCCATTAAAATGAAAATAATATCAACATTCAAAGTGAAACAAAGGTGACCATTTCGTTGACATATTAATCCACAAAACTCATTCTTATACGGGTAAAAACGATGATTAACATTCTATTTTTAAACTTATAACATAAAAATCAAACAGACATAGAACAGTTCAATTGCACGAGGTCGCTATCTATTTATATTTATGTTTATGTTTATATCAGGTTATATGACCATCGGCAGGCTCCGGAGGTCATCTCGATGATTGTTTGAATGGCGTCCAGACTAAAATACACACGAAATGATGATATATATCATCGAGTCCATGCACTGTTACCTGTTTATTTATATATAAATTTTAGTATGTTATAAATCAAATATGAGAATTTGAGTCAGATCGGTGAACAAGATTTTGACAGCTAATGGCCCTTTAGGTATTTTGTGTAAATTTTGTGGAAAGGTGTTTGTCTATCAGTTGTATTTTTTTTCATTGTGTTGTCTGATTTTATTGCCTCATTATTTTGATTACCCCTTGGTATCTCCCCCTCATTTGAATACTTAAACGTTAAGTTTCGGTATAATCAATATATTTGTTTTAAAGCGCATGTCCAAAATATGATTCACGTGCACTGAAACTAATAGCATTGTTTATATTATAGCATATTACTATATAGGTAAACTAAAAACTAAAATGTCACTACTCACAATACGGGTGTCGAATTGGGAATTTCAGACGGCACTGTTGCTAGATTTCTATTCTTGCAATCAACCGTCGTGTCCGTGCAGCTACATACAAGTGGACACCCATTGACTGTACATTTCAAAACAGTGCATATAATAAACACAATTATACGGTGCATTGTCTCCTACAATATACCTGCAAAAACAATTGCACTCTAAGGGGTATTATGTTAAATCAAAGATGTGGTGAAGGTATTGTAAAAAAGTAATAAAATGTTACCATTCTACTCCAGGTATTTTTGTATGTGCAACATAATCTTTATTTTTCAACAATTATATAAAAAGCAGCATATTTGAATAACAAAAAGGTTACACTTGTCGAACAACCGTTTGAAATGTATTTCAACTTCAATCTTAAACTACACCAATACGATCTCATTCGGATCATTTATGCATTTTTTTTTAATTTAGTCATAATTTGTAATTTCTAATGTTTCACTTAAACAGATTTAATTCCTTTTTTCGTCATTACCGATTTTGTTTTTCCAAATCATATTCATCATTCTAATTTGTGGAAAAACGTTTCAAAAAGACAAAAAATACTATGGGGTTATAGAAAATCGCAGATTGAAGAAAAACAGACACTCTATGGTAAAATGGAAAACTACAAAAGTCCGCAATACACTTAAATCAACTACCGTGCTAAAACGAGATACACGAAATACCCAGCAATCGTGATACAACAAGATTTGTTATAAGACAAAAAAGAAAACAACCTTGAAATGCGCTAGTTGCATTCCGTCATAACATATTATCATCTGAACATTTATTATATTTACTCCTCTAGTTTATTGACATTTATGCAGCAGGAAAGCAGATCTTTTCATAAATTTGCTAAGAATACTAGTTATCATGGTTATTTATTATATAGATGATGGTTATTTATGTAAATTTTAGATTTCGCATGTGAAACAACTCGTTTGTTTCTACTCTTGAGACTTTTCCCGCTATTTTCAGATCACTACAGGTATGTTCCAATTATTTGTACTGTCACTTAATGTTTGTTTTTGTTGCACTTCGGTGTTCCTGTTGTTCCTTTGTTGTCCTCTTATAGTTGATGTGTTCCCCTAGATTTAGGTTTTTAAACCGGATTTGTTTTCTCTAAATTGATATGTGACTTTTGAACACCGGTATACTACTGTTGCCTTTATTTAATGTTGTCATTTTAGCGGTGTTTTAACATTTGCGATATAAATAATGGCAACAGTAGTATACCGCTTTTCAATAGTCATAAATCGATTAAGCGAAAACAAATCAGGGTCACAAATCAAAACAAACTATTCGATAACAACTGCCATATTCTTGGCTTGGTACATGACATTTTAAGAAAAAATGGTTGGTTGAACTTGTTTTATGGCTATATATCTTTGAGGTTTTTGTGTCCGGTTAGGGAGGTGATAGAATCTCTTTTAAGTAAGGATCATTTTCAATAAGACGCGAGTATTTGTGGACAATAGTTGAAAGATATTCATCCAAAGTATCTAAACACGAGACATCGAAAATAGGAGATTATAAACCATGCGGAAGAGACAACTGTAAGAGTTGCAAAGTCGCTGACATTGAAACACCAATTCGTCAGCACAATCACAAAAAAAAAAGAAAACAACATATATATTACATCCAATTGCAAAACACAAAATTGTATTCATGTTCTCACGATGTAATATGTTGGTGAAACAGAAATTCTGTCTATTTCAAATTTATTAGCTGTATGTAATAACTCAGCGCTAGAAAAATGCATGTGTACTTTAAAAAAAAATCAATACGTATGTGATTACGAAAGCCGACGTAGAGTACCGAATCTCTCTGAAACCAAAAAGAGCCATGACTACGACAGCCGAGAACATGGAGAAGGGTCATTCATAATTCAAAATTCTAAATTCTACATTATAAATTCAGAACTCGCAAATCAAGAAATATAATCTTGTTTTATTGCCGACCTTTCAAAAAACTAAATTTTTCTGTAAACACTATAAAATTTCCAATATTTATTTGCGTTTTATCAAGATCTTGATTATACCCAGTAATCCTTTTTTACAAACAGGTAAGCGTTATATCTATGGACAGAGATAGCAATCTTTTCATTTCTTCAATGAAGTTTTGAATTTTATAACAATAATAGAATAGATGCTCTTGGGTTTCAAATAAAGTGCCACATAAGTTATATAGGCTATCAGACTTTCGAATTTGGTACAATTTAAATTCAGTTTTTGGCAACTGCATTCGAACTTTGTGTTGAACTTTCTAAAATTCTATATATTAATTTAATATGATTGCTTTTTATGAAACTTTCCAATTTGGTCATTCTGATACCCTTATGTTTTCATCTAGACAACATACTTTTCTTTTTAAAGGCTGACTTTAGACCTCCAAACACAATTCTAGAAAAATGAAATTATTTCTTTTTTACACTCATGAGATATGCCCCTCATCTCAACCTCGTTTTTATAATCAATACTTTACCTCTGTGTGAATACAGTTTTTTTTATCTGTATGAATGTTATAACCATGATGCACCAACAAAGTTTTTATGTATACGTTTTCCGTTGGTATTTTGGTGCTTGTATTTCTACATGCGCGCGAATGGCACATGCCATTGTTTTTGCTTGGATTATAAATTTAGAAAGGGGCTATAGGACATTCGTGTCTTATTGGTCGGGGCCATGTCAATGAAAGTATCCTAGGACATTTCATAAGAGCTGTCTTGGACATAATTTTTGATGGTCTCAGGACGTGTCTTAGACATGTCTTAGGACGTAAAACAAAGCTATCTTAGGACAGTCCTACCTAATATTGTCCTAGGACCATCCTAACATATTTATGTGATTAATTAAAATATGTAGAGAAATAAATGACATATATTTTAATGTATATATGTAAAGGGCGGAAGGTGTAATCTTTATGGAAAATATAATTTACGCAAAATAAAGTTTTAACGAAATATTGATAATATACTATAACAATGAAAATAAATTTCATGCAACAACAAAACTAAATGGTCACAAAATTGTGTTAGAGGCGATATTCGTGCTGTAATTTTAGCTAGATAAACCATTCATCTTGTGCGTGAGTGTGGCTAAAAAGGGGAGTGGGACTTTCCTTTGGGACCAAGAATTTGTTCCCATCTTGATTTAAAAACTTATTCATTTTTTTAGAACAAAAAAAAGATTATTTATTCAAAATTGAGTGTTGAATTTCATAATTTTTTATCAAAACTAAATATTTGTTATACTTTCTTCCTGATTTTTTTCTCAAGAAATCATAGAACACAATAAATGTTTAGATCTTAATTATGCGTGTCTGTTTTAGATCCATTTCATAAGACCAATGTTGATGGGACCCTTTATAAATACAGTTTTCTATTATTCCTGGAGTAGATAATAGTTTTTTTTTAATCTTTGGGAAATTATCCAATTCGTTTTTATGTTAAATTATTTCACTTCATAATTTTTGATGAAGAAAATCCATTTTAATTCAAAATGTTTCAATTAAAATGATGATTTTTATTTTCATCTATCAACAAACTTGATTACAGGTAAAGCAGTAATTTTCCATATGACAGTCGCTAGTACCCTGGGGTGTGTATAACGTATTTGGAATACCTTAATTGTATGGGGAACATCCTGTCCACGTGTAATACTTAATATATATTGCAACAGATGACATTACACACTTTTTTTTCTGTTAAATCAAGGATTTGTATAGTAAGACTATACAAATCCTTGGAAGAATTCGGATACAATAATAATTTGCTATTTATAAAAACCACATTTTGGTACAAAAATTGTTTATTTGCCATATTAATTGTCGAGAATACGTGAATAAAAGAAGAAAACGTTCTACATGTTATAATTTGTAATCGATCTATAGAATGCTCAAGTATACAAGTGACACGTCACAAAGTCTTTACGTTACAATATAAGAAATAAGTGACGTTCCCGCGTTATGTTTGCGTCGTATTTACAACATTAATATTGAATATTATGCATGTAGAATGAAATATGTCTACAGTATGATTGGTTTTAATCATTTAGCAATTATTTATAAGATTTAGGAATCAACATTTGTAATTATTTACATACCAAAATTTGTATTGGTAATACTTTAAATTTCATAGCCATATTTGTATTTATAGAAATATTTATATACCCAAATTTTCAATTATGTTTCATGCCCAACTTTTGTTTTTGTTGTAACAAGCTTAACTGAAACAGCAGTACATTTTTAAAGAGAAATAAAGATAAAGTTATATCATGTATATTGGTCATGATTTGTAAAACTCAGAATTGTCAAGTAAATTTAAGACACAATTCAAAATGTTCATAATATGTCAAGCCATACTGAGTAAAAATAAGAATCTTGAGAATCTGTCGAGAAATTTCATGACAGTATTCAAATGTCAAGAATTTGTCAAGAAATTCTAAGACCATATTCAGAGTGTCGAGAATTTGTCGAGTAAATTTCATACAAATTTAATATAAATGGGACTTTGTCGAGAAAAATTAAGACACAAGTCATACATTTGGAGAATGTCGAGTACTTTTTCATGCAAATCAAGACAAAAATTGGTCTTTTCAGACTTTTGGACTTTTGTAGTGTAATGTAATATGAATATTTGCCCTGTTTTGTACTAGAAAGACACGAAGAGTCGGAGTTTTAACGTGCTAGTTCACAAGGTAACATACTTACAGTCCGCTAGAAACATGTCACCTTACCCGGACACATTATTCTGACTCCGAGCCGACCAGTCTTAGCTCTTATTTCTTAATGACGTGTGCTCAGCGGAGCAGCAGGAAATACCAATTTTAAAGTCTTTGGTTTAATGAGGATATCAAAGCGAGTCCGATAAAATATGTGGATATTGAAATACCAGCGGGGTCTCAACGTCATTTAAGCGGTCTCTGGTAGGTTTTCACTATACATTTTGAATATCAAACTGGCACTTTGAGCCCTCCGTAAACATAGAAGGCAAGAGGTTTACCCAATTTTCTTTTGGTCTCGTTTGTATCGTTATATTAACTAACTATCTGCATAATATTGGAAAGATTGAGAGATCAAGGGGTCTCACCATCGCCCTGTGCCCTTTGAAATGAATTTTCGACAATTTTTAGTTCAAAAGTGACAATTTAAGCCCTCCGTAGATATCGAAGATATAATTCTTCTGGAAAATTCGTTTGATACCAATTTTATATATACATGGTTTAAAAAATCGTCGAATTTTGTGGACATTGAATGACCAGGGGGGTCTCACCGTCATTTAAGCGGTCTCTGGTAGGTTTTCACTATACATTTCGAATATCAAACTGGCACTTTGAGCCCTCTGTAAACATAGAAGACAAGGAGTTTACACAAATTCCTTTTGGTCTCGTTTGTAACTTTATATTACCTAACTTTCTGCATTATATTTGGAAGATTAGGATATCAAGGGAGTCTCACCATCGCCCTGTGCCCTTTGACCTGAATTTTCGACAACTTTTAGCTGAAAAGTGACAATTTAAGCGCTCTGTAGATATCGAAGATGACGTTCTTCTTGGAAATCCTTTTGATGCCATCTTTATATATACATAATCTAAAAGATCGGCGAATTTTGTAGACATTGACCGACCAGGGGGTCTCGCCGTCATTTAAGCGGTCTCCAATAGGTTTTCACTGTATAGTTTGAATATCAAACTGGCACTTTGAGCCCTTCGTAAACATAGAAGACACGAAAGTTTACCCAAATTCATTTTGGTTTCGTTTGTATCTGTATATTAACTAACTATCTGCATAATACATGTAATATTGAGAAGATTGAGAGATCAAGGGGGTCTCATCATCGCCCTGTGCCCTTGGACCGGAATTTTCGACAATTTTTAGCTGTAAACCCTCCATAGATATCGAAGATGACGTTCATCTGGGAAATCCTTTTGATACCATCTTTATATATATATAGTCTATAAGATCTTGTTGAACTGCGTCAATTTTTTATTTTATATATGTAATCATGATAATGTTAGGTATGTGAAGCACATAATTTGTCCGGTTTATCCGTCCTGAATTGATCAAGCTAGAAGTTGTATATTGTATAGGGTGTTAGTGCACATATATCATGTGTATAGTTTAACTTTTTTTTATTTTCTGGTATTTTTTGGCATGCAGGTTACATGGTTACCACTGTTTCCGCCTACAGTTTTCAAGCTTGATTTTTTTATATAATGCTTAGTGCTTCACTGGTGTTAAACTGATCACCGTAACTGCAGTTACGGTGATCCCAACATGGCGGAGCCCAAAACAGGTAAAATCGTCTTTTTGTAATTTCTCCGTGTACACGCATTGTTATAAAGAATTACTCAGCCGCTAGGTTGATATGTACAGTACTGTTGTATGTGTGTGTTCTTGATATCATATGTGACCTTATTACCGAAATAATAGCCTTTGAAAATTTAAGGAAGATCATCGTAACTCCAAAAGAAGATAGTCGTAACTTGTGGACAAATAACTTGAAAGATAATCGTAACTGTATAAATTATGTCTATGATCAAAGTAACTGATTTAGTCAGAAACCTCTGATAAAGGAATATTTAATTTAAAAATGTTGTGTAAAGATAACAACAAACGCGTAAATAACATTCATGATCGAAATATTTTTTCAACATAAGGAAAGTTTGTAATTTTTCATGATCATTTATACAAATATTGGTATACTATTCGAGACAACCACATGTCAACGATATTAAGAATATAATGTATCCTAACGTTAAAGCTATACTAAATTATAGTTTGAAATTCCATTATATTGTAACAGGAGACGGTTCGATCTTACTATATTTTCTATGTATCAAATATCCTTTTTTTTATTTTCTGTGTATTTTATTTGGTAAAGTCCGTAATGTTAACTCAGCATCTAAAGCTACACGTATTTTCTACATTATACTTATGAGCTCCTTTTTATCGTGTGTTTAGATATACAATCTACTCGAACAATACGTATACTCTGATACTGATCACGGACTTTGACTTCAATATCTATATAAGTTAACTGTTAATTGAATACCTGCAATCGGACAATTATATCAAATCACGCGTAATTGATCTTATGGCTCGGAAATAATTAATTTCCGAAACACAAATCTACTTGATAATTCCGACTTTAAATTGTAAACCGTCTGTTAGCCTCGCATAAAGGTTCGACCCACCGGGCCCTGAGTCCCCATGGCTGAAGAGATCAAGATAAGTAAATTTTTATAATTTAATAAGGTCTCTCAAAATATCAACACATATAAATTGCAATAACAATATGAAGTACCAAAGTCAACAATGTACACATAAAACAGAGCACTCAAAAAAGTCTGTCAAAATATTGCATTGTAAAATAATGTAAAAGTTCATAAAAAAAATGTTAGATGAATATCAACGGCTTCTTAACAAACCGAATTCTACCGTAAACACCCTAAATTATCGAACTTTATCGAAATCTCATTAAATATTAAATTCAAAACCCCGAAACACAAAAACTCTCTAACTCAATTATTACTAAAGCACGCTGTGGAATTAGACTCTATATTTAGAGGGGGACTTTAGATAAACAGGATAAAATAAAGTAACGAAGAATCACACTGAGAAATAAAGCATATCGGTTTTACTCAAACCAAGTTGCAGTGTCTTATTCATACATCGGGGTATAATAAACCGGTAAGCCCTTAAGGTTCCACTAAAGTCAAAATATAGAACACTTCATAAACATCTAAACTTTGCCTGTATTTTTCAACCAATAATGAATAAAGTCCAAAACTATATAATCATATCTTCATTTAAACATACTTAACATATACACACTGTGTCAATTGTAAATAAACTTGCAATTGTTATGTTGTGGCCAAACCCGTTGTTGGGGTGAACACTAAATTTTCAAAAAAATCTGGAAGCCTGCTAGACGACTAAATTTGTTTAAAATTGGTATGGACGAATACTGTTACAAGTAATGCAGTACAAGCTAATGTTGATTTTTCAGAAAATGTATTGATTTACGAGTTTAAGTTAATTTCATGTATCTAAGTGAACGAATATCGAAGGTACAATACAGAAATTGGACAAATATGCCATTGTAACATATTTATGTGACAAAACAACATTAGCTTGTACTGCATTACATGTTACAGTATTCGTTCATTACAATTTTAATCAAATTAAGTCGTCTCGTAGGCCTTCAGACTTTTTGGAAAATTTAGTGTTCACCCCCAAGAACCGGTTTGGCCACAGCATAACAATTTCAACTGTATTTACAATTTACACAGTGTGTATATGTTAAGTATGTTAAATGAAGATATCTTTCCATAATTTAGGACTTTATGCATTTTGAGTTTAAAAATACAGGCAAAGTTTAGATGTTTATGAAGTGTCCTAGATTTTGACTTTAGTGGAACCTTAATAATATAAATAAACAACGGCGGTTTTATTCAAACCAAAATGTTGATTATGTCTTAAACAGACCTTGTCATTATACGATCAAACGGCCGAAATAATAAAATATCTACTTCATATACTAATTACAGGTAAAGAAATAACAACTTTAATCAACCGCGTACTTCAATACAAACTTGTATATAAAGGTGCACTCGAAAATACTTTAATCTAAATATCTATTGATTACTACCGAGAAGAAAAGAAAAGCTTTCAATCATTTATTTTATGTAAAACACCGAGAGTCCTTATTGATTAACCAATAAAAATCAACTACACTTTTTAGTTTACCGTGGATACGAACATGTAAGCAATTAAAAACGACTGAAATAAATTGGAAATAGAAACAAGCCACCCTAAACATAATTTTGAATATAATAAAAAACGATTCCGCCACAATATCTTTATTTAACACTCTTAGTAACTTCATTTTTTCGTAAGTTATATGCGCTATATGTGTTCTTTTATGTCTAGTGCAGACGCAGTATTGGCGCACACATTACCTACCCACACCAAAGGAACTAATACAACATTCCGATTACAAAAAAACGTGTTTGAAAAAGGAACGAGATTTACAGGAAAATAAGATATCGTGACCTAAAGCATATCTTTACTTGAAAACGAACGTAATTTAAACATTATAGTTTCCATTAATAATGTGTGAACATGGACAATGTTTGCCTCTCCTTGTTCATGATGAACATTTACCAGAAATTATGACTTGTAAAATATAAAGACTATATCTACAAAGCAAAAAATAAGTTAGTAAATTATTCAAACACGATTTATATACGGTCGCCCATCAGCATATAGAGAAAGTTACGATAATCACTGACAAAATACTATAATCATGTAAAAGTTACGACTATCTAATAATCAAGTTACCACTATCATAACAAACAAAATTCAAGGAGTGACGATGATCTTCCGTAAATTTTCAATGGCTATTATTTCGGTTACATGGTCACATATGATATTAAGAACACACATATACAACAATACCGTACATATCAACCTAGCGGCTGAGTAATTCTTTATAACAATGCGTGTACACGGAGAAATTAGAAAAAGACGATTTTACCTGTTTTGGGCTCCGCCATGTTGGGATCACCGTAACTGCAGTTACGGTGATCAGTTTAACACCAGTGGTGCTTGTTCATATGAATTAGGTGTACATATTAATATCACTGGTTTTTGGTTTTTTCTAAAACTTTAGACAAATGACAGAATGTTGAACATTGTCAGTTGTAGTGAACTAATGCATACAGGGTGGATGGATTTCTCGGGTAGTGCCTTCTACAGTTTACAAACAAAAACTTAATCTTCAGGCAGAGATTATTATGTATTTTATCAGTTTATCTATCATCGGGAATCTGATTTTCTTTGAATTTTTCACAAATGACGAAATATTAAATGTAGTGGCATTAAAGAGGGTGGTAAAGGGTTATTTTCTTGCAACGTGCTTTGCCATTTTTATTTCACGTGCATCCGTGAAAAAGGTTCGTTATTCACCGTTTCGTGAAATCGGTAAAAAGATCAACGTGCAAGAAATTTTTAATCGTTCTTTCATCGTGAAATGGCAATTTCTTTTCGCGTTCTTCCGTGCAGATACCGCCCCTTTACGCCCCTCATTAAATGTTTCTTTCAGACACAATCATATCAAATTGTAATTTACATCGTTAATACAGTTTTTGTAGAACTTATCTCCATGTATGTAGCGGGAGCATGATCTGTGTCTGGTTTCAAATTAAATCATCAAAATTTATTAAATAAAGATGGGACCTGGTTGAATAGATCATTAATATATTGAATATAGAATATTAAAAAAAGCAAAGATCCTTAATGCATATATTAATAGATAAATCTAATAGATTAGAGCCAGTGTATTAAGAATCTTGCCTTTTTTTAAATAAACATAATCAGACATTGTATCGATGGCGACTTTTTGATAAACAAACGGACTAGTTTATTAGTGCAAAATTAATGTATTCTATGGGCGCTTAGCAATCTATAACGATTTTAAATACAAATTTAAATTTTAATAAATTTACTATAACACAAATAGTTCTTTGACCTTTTTTTTTTTTTAAATTAGTTTACAAAATGACGTCTTATATATGTATTTAAACCGGTACACTAATATGTTGTACTTGATAATTCTATTGATGGAAATTTATAAAGCAGAGAATCTGGATTTATTTTTATCAATTTATTAAGGTTCTAATAATTGTCACTTCAAAGAATGACATGAAACTACTTCAGAATGTATGTACTTGCATAGTTTGCCATCAAACCAAAAGTAGCCAAGGTACTTTAATAAACATTACTAGGATTTAATGTGTATTACTGTATTCTTATTATTGGCTGCTCCTATGTAAAACATACATTTATTATTGAATACAGGGGGAGGTTGCATTGTTCATACAAATGTTGGCATACAAAATTAAAAACTGTGAAAAGCATTCGGAATATAAAGTACATGTTTTTGCTACACAGATTTTAAATTTTAAAAATTTGCAGAACGTGCATCTTCTTATTCACGTTCATGATTCGTTCTCTAACTTAATTTTAAAGCTTTAAAATTACATAAATTTCATATGCAAAACTAAAAGCATCATGAACTGAAAAATTCAGTATTGCAATAAATGTGTTTGTTTCCATACAAAATTTGACGTAATGTTTTGATATAGTTAACGGCGTCTTTCTCACAAAGATATTTCACCTCCAAAAGTCTGGAAATGTCATAGTGGGTCACATATAATAAAAACATAATTTATTTACACTAAATATGTGATATGAAGAGTTAGCGGAAACAGCCGAAGATATTTTGTTTCGGCCTTGTGTTAAGGGTTGCCAAAAAAAAAATACATTAAAGAAAAATCAAACACTTACCTTTTCCTAGCTTTCGGATGATTACTTCCTCCAGAAATCAACGTGTATGTGTCTCATCAAAGTATTCGTGAAAAAGGTATAACCATTTACTTTGCTGTAGTTTTTGCTGAAGACGTTTTATGTTTGAAATGGAAATTATTTATACCTGACATGCATTGATACTTATATGAGAGAGTTTACAATCTCGTTTTTTTTCTATCTTAAATTCATTCTTTGCTTCGTAGATTTTAAAGTTTTCGTAGATTTTTAGGTAAAAATTCATGCATCCTTGAAAGCTTTTAACTTTTTAAACTATTGTAGGTGTCATTTTGTAAACCAAGTTAAAACTGTTGTATTTCGCAAGCTGTGCGTGTAATGGAAACGCATGATTACAGAAAACAATTTAGATTATTTTTAAATATCTAAAACGAATACTTGTACTAAATCTAGACAGATATACACGTTTACGTTAATAAAAACTAACACATTTGATTAAGGATTATTCACATGCTATTGAATCAAAATGCAAAATTTTCAATAAAGTTGAAGACGTGGGAGCAATTTCCGATAAATTTGATATTTTCAAGGGAAAATCATTAAAAATATTTGGCCGGCACTTATTTTTGAAAATGAAGACATTCCTGTTATTTACCTTTGATATGAATTAGATGAAAATCTTGCTAAATGTGTACATGCAAGAGCACTTACAATGCAATTTTCCATATAATCAATGTTTCCATGGGGCATAACTCTTTTGAAAATAATTGATCGGCACTGATTTTCGAACTCGTCAAAGACATTACTGATATAAACCTATGATAAAAGTTTCATAAAAATCTGGTAAGAATAGGACACATGAGAGCGCTAGCGATGCCATTTTCCAAATTATTAATGTTTCTAAGGAGCATAACTCTTTCAAAAATAATTGATCGGCACTGATTTTCGAACTCGTCCAAGATATTGCTTATATTGACATGATATAATTTTCATAAAAATCTAACATGAATTTTAATAATGAGAGCGCTAACGATGGAATATTTTCCTTATAATTGATGTTTCCAAGAGACATAACTCTTTTAAAAATAATTCGTCGGCACTGCTTTTCGAACTCGCCCAAGACATCGCTGATATTTACATATGATATAAGTTTTATGAAAATCTGTCAAAAATTGTACAAATGAGAAAGCTAATGATGCAATTTTCCATATAATTAATGCTTTCAAGGGGAATTACTCTTTTAAAAATATTTGATCGTCACTGATTTTCGAACTCGTCCAAGACATTGCTGATATAAACCTATCATATAAGTTTCTGGTTTCGTTGTAGAAATACCTGCGCGGGGGACAACAAAGGATATGGGATATCCATCCATGACACAACATCAGTACATGCATAGCAACAATAAAAAAACACAAAAAGCAAAGGAACAGCGCTTTTCTTGCTTTTCTTCATCTCAAAGTCACAGTGAGTAAACATGTCAAAGTATACATTTAGTGAAACAAAGATTCTACTGTGATTTCGGACCACTGAGTTTAACATGTACAGATACTCAAAGTGAAAACGTATAACAAACATATTGAACTGCAAGGCAAACTCAAAACGTGGAAGTGCAAAAAACTGACAAAATCAAAATCTATCGATCAGTGTGAATACATTTATGAAAGTAGTCAGGATAACATGTCTAGGTAGCGAATTAAGGATTTTCCTATGATGTTTACCTATCAGGTAAATATGTCAAGTTTTCTTTAAGTAAATTAAGATTATATTGTAATTTTTACCAGTCAGGTACACCTTAAGTGAAAATAATTATAAAAAAGAAGATGTGGTATGATTGCCAATGAGACAACTCTCCACAAGAGACCAAATGACACAGAAATTAACAACTATAGGGCACCGTTCGACCTTCAACAATGAATCAGCTATAAAAGGCCCGAACTATAGCATATATACTCTACAGAGAATAAATTGTTCCAAATTGGTCCAGAGGTTGAGGAGAACATTTGGAAAAATGTAACGACGACGAATGACAATTATAGCAATGGTCTAAGGTCAGTTTAAATCATTTAAACATGTAAAAATTTGATGAATGACTCGTTTGGTTTCATTTTTTTTTTTTTTCGCTACAATATCATATTTAAGTTACTCAAAATTAAGACAAAAGATGACACAACATATATTCATATAAAAACACATTGCGCCTCCATTATACAATAACATGAAATTGATTTTCTCTCCGAGTATTTTCTACCATCATTGAATAAATAAGGATTAGCCCCATTGTCTAGCAGCGTTTCTATACACTCGATGTTATAGTTTATAACTGCTAGATGAACAGCAGTAAGTCCATTATTATCAACTATGCTTACTTTAGGCGTCGGTTTTCTGCTCAAATTTTCTCTTTGGTCAACTAAAACCTTCACAGCGTCTACATTATTTTATAATACAGCGTAATGAAGGACTGTCCATCCGCTCTTTGTTTTGCAATCAATATCCCTGATCGAATATTTGATCTCAATTTTTCTAAGTCGTTATGTCGGACTGCTACATGATGCTCAGTCTGCTTTAAATCATATTCCAAAATTAATCAGAGTGGCCGGATTTAACTGCTATATATAAAGGTGTTTCCCAAAATTCGGAAAAACAGTTAACATCTGCACCAGTACTTATCAATTCTTTAACAATATCGAAGCTACCACCAAGAACAGCTAGATGAAAGATGGACTTTACTAAGGGTTTGATCTATATTCTCTTCCCAAAATCCGTTTTTGTTCAAAAGTCGTCATCTTGCTCAAAGCATATTGAAATAAAATTGAGAATGGAAATGGGGAATGTGTCAAAGAGACAACAACCCGACCATAGAACAGACAACAGCATGAAAGAATTCATAGCAATCAAAGGCAACAATCCAGTGCATAAATAAACTCATCCTAGATACCAGGATTAAATTTTATATTTACGCCAGACGCACGTTTCGTCTACAAAAGACTCATCAGTGACGCTCCAATCCAAAAAAGTTAAAGGCCAAATAAAGTACGAAGTTGAAGAGCATTGAGGACCAAAATTCCTAAAAGTTTTGCCAAATACAGCTAAGGTAATCTATTCCTGGGGTAGAAAAGCCTTAGTTTTTAAAAATTCAAAAGTTTTGTAAACAGTCAATTTATAAATATGACCATATCAATGATAATTCATGTCAGCAGAGAAGTGCTGACTACTGGGCTGGTGATACCCTCGGGGAATTAAAACTCCTCCAGCAGTGGTATCGACCCAGTGGTTGTAAATAAGAGTACTTCTCCAAGTTATAGCTTCTATAACTCGACTAATGGCATCATTGGTATCAATCAATTCTTTGTCCGATAAAAATGTTACCTTCTTTCCTTCCCTGACTGACTGGTCCGAAACAAGGGGGATTGTATGTCTAGACCAATAGCTGAAAATACGTTCGGAACTAAAATTCTTCAAAAAATATTTTGATTCCAGTATGTTCTTATTAGTTTCCAAATATGTTCCAAATATACCGACAAAATTTCATTCTTAAAAAGGTGACTCATCAACAAAGTGTAAAATTTCCCTCTTGATAATTCATTCCACAATTTAAAAATTAACGGTTTTAAAATATTCTCATATAATTCATCTGCCTGAATGACTACAGTATTTTCAACCACATTTTCATTCGTGTTTTCAATGGAATGAATTCTGTCGTTTGTCTTTTCTATACGTTTGATGCCAAAGTAATGCTGTCAGACTGTGATATCTTGTTGATTAGAGATCGGGTCAGAAATAAAGGCAACAGTAGTATACCGCTGTTCGAAACTCATAAATCGATAGAGATAAAAACAAATCCGGGTTACAAACTAAAACTGAGGGAAACGCATCAAATATAAGAGGAGAACAACGACACAACAAAAACACAACATTAAAATGTAACACACACAGAAACGAACTATAATATAACAATGGCCATTTTCCTGACTTGGTACAGGACATTTTAAGAAAAAAATGGTGGGTTGAACCTGGTTTTGTGGCATGCCAAACGTCCCGCTTTAATGGCAACGTCAAACACAACACCAAAATGACAACATCACATTACAGGACCACAATACAAATAAATGGGAGAAGATACAGGACAAAGACACACACGAATAATAGCTAGTAGTACTAGGCTTAAAATTCAATACGCCAGACGTGCGTCTCGTCCACACAAGACCAACCAGTGACGCTCAGATAAAAAAAGTTTGAAAGCCAAAACAATTACAAAGCTGATGAGCACCGAGGACCAAAACTTCCAAAAAGTTGCGCTAACACGGACAGGATTTTCTGCCTGGGACAAGAACTTCCTTATTATTTAGAATAATTTATAATTTTGCAAACAGTAAATTTTATAAAATGACTATATAATAGATATACATGATAAAACCAAGGTGGGGACTAACTACAGAATAAAAACGGATACATTACATAAAACAACTTAATCCAACATATAAAAATACACAGCCGAGTTAGCTAAAGCCTCAACGCACAAAGTGACGTCACATTTGAAATTCTATAAAACACACAAAGTGACGTCACATATGAATTTGTAAAAATATTTCCCAAAAATAAGATAGGACCAGGATTGACCCAAGACCAGATCTGCAATACTGCCATTACATTAGAGCATCATGAATAAACTGGAAACTGTAACAGTCAAAAGTGAAGTAAGACCCTTTAGCAGAAAGAGCGCTATCCTTAAATTCTGTCTTCGACATCTTTCTTTGAAGTCCGCAAGTTTGCATTATTCTGTTTATTTTTGCATCATATTCATGTGAGTAAATATAAAACATGCTTCTACTAAATGAACCATTAAACAACATACAAAGCACCAAAATGCAATATAGTTTCTTATTTTCATTACTCATTTTATCTAGTTCCTCTTTAACAGTGAAAAGGTTTGTCTAAAGAATGCGATTCGTTTTATGAACCTTTGTTTATTCTTTCCCATTTAGACAACAGTGTAGCACTTAAATCGTATTTACCAAGTACATCATCAATAAGAAACTCTTGTTTTTTATTTGTTTTGTATTTGATTATATCCTCGGGGGACTCTACGGGAACAATTTTTCAAATCCTTCTTCTTTAAGTTTTAATGCGACATGTCGGATAGTGGCTGTCTTTCCTAGTCCTGAATTTGCTGTCACCAAAATACAACTACAATCCAGTACTTTAGCATAAACTAGTTCTGATCCAACTGTCTCATAAAAAGTTTCGTCCTGTATATTGTTTTGCAAATGGTTTTTTTTTCAACAGATGAACAACAGATAGATGTGTTTTAAAGCATCTCGTGTAATGCCTGGGTTTTCCCAAGCAACTCTTGTTTAATATTTTTTAATGGATTCAGAATTTTTTCTCCATAAAAAAAATACCGCCCTCTCTCTCTTTTTAAGTTAATTGTTTTACCCTTAATAAGGTTTTATAAGGTTATGTTTGATAGGGAATGAAATTTTGTCTTGCAACAGACCATCTACGGACCCCTTAGAGAGTTTTTTTCAATGATTCTTTAACATGAAGAGGGCGTGGCACTCTCTACACTATTAAGGGGCAAACTTCTGGATGAACAATGTGAAAAAATCAACAACATTTCAAAATTTAAAAAAAATATTCTCTTGTAACAATCTTCATTTTGTATTTAAAGAACTTCATTCCAAAATACTAGTCTCATGTACGTCACCCCATGATAATGTATGCCTTTGAAAAACCATTTAAAAGAATATAACATACTGTTAAAGTATGAAGAATACAATAACTCATAAATAAAGTGCAAAGCTACACGACAACACCGCTGCTGTGCCAAAGAACAGGAAAATCGTTTGAAAAGATAGAGATTTATTCAAAAATATATCTACAGACCAAAATTTAGTGAAACCAACATTCTGTCGGAAAAAGAGTCCTTCACATAAACATGTTTCGCAGTCGCTGATCTCCATCGTCCATGCCTTTTAAACAGTCTATCCGAAATTCCAACATTACAAGCTGCAGATGCTCCACCGGCTCTCAGACTATGAAGACCAAATGATTTGATGTTCGGCACAAACGAAGTAAAAACTTCTATAGAAAGCTCCCTCATTCTTGTATATGAAAGAGGTGTGTTGTCTTTACGGAATGTAAAACTATTCTTGGATTTCGTCAAATTCCGAAATAAATATAAATCACAATCCTTCCAGAATATTTTTCACCATATCAGATTCAGTAGGAGAAATTTCACTAGTAATTGTATGTGCCCATCAAATGCTATAAAAAGCTTGATTGATAGGACTGGGTGTATGATTTTGTTGCACTAAACATGCTATATATAAAGCCACATTACTTGGTTTGGCCGGTAAAATAAATTCACTAGAAATTCCATACGATTAAGCCCATGTTTTCCATCTTAAAAAACCATAATAATAATTTTGAACTGTGTTGCTAGATTTACTCTCCGTTAACAGATCATGATGTAAGGAAACGTTTTCAATCAACGAAGCAGGTAATTCCAACAGGTCGTTTTCGAAAGCCTGCAAAATCATAAGTAAAAATAAAACATCCATCAATACATTATACATTCAAACAATTTATGTTGCTTAGTACTTATTTACTAATCATAATGTTTTAAACACTTCATCTGTCACTGAAATAAAACCACCACCACTGTCATTCAGACAGTCTAGTAAATATGAATTTAGTACAAACACCAATATATAGATGAAATCAACCACCACAAAATTGAAAGCTTTAAAATGTTAGTAGCTAATAGGTTCAAAAACCATTTTCAAAGCCAACACTCTAAAAGGTAAATCAATATTCCAAATACTAATTTATTTCCTTTACCGGGAATATAGTATTCCTTGTTAGTGGCTAAGTCAATACAGCCCTTTACCTCTTTATCAAACCCTTCACCATTGGGAGATAATATCGGCTAATAGCTTTCCGATTTCAAGAAAGGCAAAACAATTGTTCCATGTGCAGTGCATTGCTTCATGTAACGAATTACTTTCGATACTAAGCAAACGGGAGGTACAAAACAACCGTTCACACCATTCCAGTTAATAGTGAATGAATCGATACCAATCGAGTGCACTGTCCAATAACGGGAATAATATACCGGTAACTTGTGATTGTCATCATTAACAAACCAGTCTATATCGTGGGGTCCCCACAGGGAATCTAAATACATATTACTAAACAATTGTTCACCAACACCCCAATCGTCGTAATCAATAATACGACTAGTGTAATCCGCTTTCTCATTGAAAGTTCTAGGTATCCATTCTGCTTCGATGGTTATATGATGTGTCAAACAATTTTCAAAAATGCACACAGCAATATCCTGTTATTCAGGTTTCATACTGCCTTTGGCAACAATACTCACTACGTTCTAGTTGTCACTAAACCATTTGATTCGTTTATCCTTCAAAATATCTACCATAGATAAAAGAATATGTTTGACGGCATTGAGCTCTTTCCACGTAGAACTCTTAGTAGACTCACATTCGGACCACATAACATGAGCTATATTAAAAGGCGTTTCTACAATGTAACCACCATATCCTGTTTTACTAGCATCGCTGTAAACTACAGACTGACATAAAAAATTGGAAGTAAATGTTTTAACATTTTCTCTCCCTAAATTTTCTTTCCAGAAATTAATTTGTATCAAACTTGCTTTTGATACCATAATACAACTATTCCATGAGGTTTTCTCTAAAATATCATTACTTAAATGTTTAGACATAATATAAGCAACATTGCCAATTACAGATGACATTCATACTATTTGTCCCACCAAAGATGCAACCAATCTAGCGTAAACTTTCCGGTATTGTGATGTGTAATATTCAATGTCATCTGTAGTTTTTAAAACCTTTTGAACTCTGTCACCCGGTATTTTTACATTACCCTGGTAGGTGTCAACTGAATAACCCAAGAATACCAAATTTTTCATAGGGGACCACTTAGATTTTTCATTTTTGGGAACAAAACTACTCATATTCAAATCTTGTCTAACTTGTTCAGACACAGTTTTACAAATATAATTGTTTGTATTAGTTCCTAAACCATCATCTAAGTACATTAAAACTTGTTTACCTTCACCCCTTCATTTCTTTAAGAGTGGTCTGGTGATTTTGGTAAATATATAACACGTTAATATATAACATTTTACAGTGTTTTCATACTTCCAAGATAACCCCAAAAATTCTGTATGGGGTTAAATATTTATATGGTGATATGCTGACATAGCATCAAAATAGAAACAGAAAGAATTGTGTGTAATGAATTGCATGGCTATGCGAATATCTTCAAATTTGACACTAGTTTTCCAAAGATGTTTATTAACATGTCTGGGATCTAAAATGAGACGTTTCGTTTTGATGTTAGACGCAGAAACTGTAAGTGGATTTACAATACGAGGTTGGATATCACATTCTTCAATCGATCCCATATTCAAAAGATCGTGAATAGCTTCTCTGACAAACTCGCTATGGGTGATTGCCGATCGATTGTATTGTAAACATATAGACGGTGGAGTACTGTAAAAAGGAATTTTGTAACCGTTCAAAACGGTGTCCAAAATAAAATCATAACATCCTATACTTTTCCAAAATAGATAGTGATTATTTTAGCCTGTCATTAATAATAATGTTTGCCTGGCCTTGTTCATACTCGTAATAATCAGTAGTGAGATTGTCAGATTCAATATTCGAAAATAAAGTCTCAGGTGAAAAATTCAAACTATACTCATCTTTTATAAAATCTGCCTTATTTTGGTTTCGACATGGTGCCAGGTCTTGGGTTGAAAGGACATTGGTTTCTCTAGTGCTGGAACGATCCACATCCATAACAAGCTCCTTGATGATTTCGATGCTGATTACTACTCGTGCTGGCTTGAGCATGGTTTAAGGCTTGTACGTTGTACCATGACTGGGGTTAATTAAAGGGCTGATTTTTTGCTGGAAAAGTAGCATTAAATTGAGAAGTAGCACTCGATACATAATTAATGTTAGGCTAATCAGCAGCCTTTTTCCCTCTTGATTTGCGTTTACGTAACGCCTTGTTTTCTGCTTTATTAATTTTGCTCTCATCGTCAGAGTCGCTTGCTACTGGATTAATTTCATATTGTCGAACAGTCTCCCATCCCCCTTCGCTGCTATCGGCGATTTTGATAAGTTTGTTTCGCCTTTTGATCTTGTAAATAACTTCTTTGATAGTATCTCGTGCGTAATCAACTTTTGGGTTATCAATTGCCTAAATGGATTGTGTGAGATCTTCTAAAAACTCAGTGTTAAGAAGGAATTGAACTTTATTCCCCTCGTATTTCTAATTATACTGGAATTCAGTTTTAACTTTTTAACTTGGGAAGCAACAGAAACCATAGCCCCGTGAACTTCTTTCCTTAAATCGGAAATGTCTTTCCTTAAACTAGCGTTAAATTCACCTTGCGTTTATACAGCTTGCATCACATCACTAAGCCAAACCGCACGGTCAAGAACATCTAACTCCTCATTTTCAGCCATTACCAACCAAAAATTTACCGAGTGATTAAGAACCGATCGCTTTGGCGCTGTCGTGCTGAATGACCGAAGCCCCCGTTTCGGCGGGAAACTGACCACGCGATAGGTACGACACCTATACATCATGAAAGACAAGAGAAAATAATTTCACTCTAATTCACCAAGTTCAACCGTATGAAATTATATTAATAATATGTGTCTACACATGTCACAAATGTCCGTGTCCAGAAACATTAAAAGCTTATTATGCCAAAAGGGGAACTTTTATCAAAATAATAACGTATTTCTTATTATGACTTCCTGACTTGAAATAGCATCATGCGATAAGTGAATCGTATAACAATAATATAATCATTAATCTATCATATTGTTTGCCCTTCACCAACTGATGAGTCTTATTAGGAGAAAAACGTGCGTCTCAATATTCCTGATCAGTTTTTTTTTATTACTTTGGAACACTGTCCATTGCGTTTAAAGTATGTGTGATTACAGATTATTCGAATGCACAGTAAAGTTTGCTAGTTGTTCTTGAGGTTATGATTCATAATCAGGTGGTAGATGGATCTCTCCAGGCACATCGGCTATCTCGAGAAGTAAACAAACTGACCGCCATACAGTCAACAGTCAACACTAACAATCAATCAATCCATTGAAGATTATAGTGAGATTTATTAATCTGCAGTGTCCTTGCTAGCTTATGTCTTATATAATGATACAGTGTAATGTGTCTATTTACACGATTCGGATAACATTAAGCTATCTTATGAATTCAGTTACACGATTCTTAGAACCTTTATTTTGTGTTTCTCGAAAACGGTGTACCTCATACGTTTAAGTCATGACATTCAAATAAGTCTATTACAAAGAAAATTGACGAAACGATTGTCAAAACCAGAATGGAAATGAATTAAAAAAAAACACTTTCACATACTGTAATGCACATGGGATATAAGGAATAAACGGAGAAAAGAAATATAATGCACAAGTTGGCCAGCAAACATACGGGCACACAATTTCATTTTTGTTTGATATATTAACTTATAAGTATTGAAGCGCCGTCAAGCCTTGAAATGCCTTTTTATCTATCATTGCTAACTTATTGTTGTCCAGAAATCTGAAAAAAATAATATGAAAGGTAGTTCTTCCTTAAATACATAGATATAAGAAGATGTGGTATGGGTACCAATGAGACAACTCTCCATCCATATAAAAATTTATAAAAGAAAACCACTATAGGTCAAAGTACGGTCTTCAACACGGAACCTTGGCTCACACCGAACAGCAAACTATAAAGGGCCCCAAAAATTACTAGTGTAAAACCAATTAAACGGGAAAACCAACGGTCTAATCTATATAAAAAACGAGAAACGAAAAACACTTATGAATCACACCAACAAACGACAACTACTGAACACCAGATTCCTGACTTAGGACAGGTGCAAACAATTGCAGCGGGTTTAAACGTTTTAATGGTAACAAACCTTCATCTTTATCTGAAACAATAGTGTAACATCACAACATAGAAAGACACACTATAAAATATCAATTGAAATGGCTTAACTCAATCAAAAGACATATTAACACCAGTGAACATACACTGAACAAATAAATTTGATCTGTGATACAATGTCAATACAAAATAAATAAACTAAGGGAAGAACAATTAAAGTAACATGTTATACCGCTATGAAATGTTAAACAATTTAAGAAAAACAATATGCTCGAACAAAAATATCTGCCATTTGCAATTAATTTAAACACAGGTAAATGAAAATAATTTGGTTGTTAGGTATACGTGTACAGTTCAAATGGAGAAAGGAAATATTTTTCAAAATACATAACTTTGATGTTCATAGAACGAAGAAGTGAAAATTTAAAATAATACCAAACACTTATCAAAGCTGGTATATGGACCAGATATAACCCTGAATAAGTAAACATTAAATAACAAAAAAGCATTACAATTAGTATCAACAGGTCAAATAAACAAGAAAACACGATTTAAGAATACTCGCAGTTACTGACAGCTAGTTAAAAGCCAAAAACAATAAATAATACAAAATCATGCATCAGAGACTAAAATCAACTAAAACACATCCCACGGATTTAGTATTTAACGTCATGGACAGTCAAAGAAGACATGACTTGTGCAATGCCAAAAATAAATGTTTCGACAGGCATTAGGATAGTTAGGAGTTAACCTCTTTATAGATCAAAATGAACGTGGGTGTGTCTTTATTCATCCCGTTTGAAAAGAATACAAATTGAGTTGTGTTTTAATTTAACATATAAATTTACTAAAATATAGAAAACCATATAAGGTACAGTTGTTGTTACCTTACTTCAATGTACTGGTAATTATTTTTTTTTTGTATGTATCGTTCATGTATGTCGTTCATGGTTTATGTTTGAGGACATTAACTTTTTCATTTTGCTTATCCTTGTATCTATATTCTACTTAAAATGTACCTCATCTGGAAAGTGTATGCTAAAATGGCAGCTTTAACCACAACTTCCTTGGGCAAATGCAAGGAATATGAAAGTTGTTATTCATTCGTTACGTTGGTTGATATAGTCTAACTTTTTTTATTGACCTCTCCACATTTTGAATCTAGAACAATATTGAGTTCGTTTTTTTTTTTTGTTAATACTTTTTCTACATGAAAAACAGCTCTTAAACTTGAAAAAAAAGTTTTGTTCATGGCAGTTTTACCACCATGTTATTGTTGACTATGAACATCTAGGATCAAACGTTTAATATCTTAGTGACTATAATCACAACAAGGAAATATCAGCTATGTAGACATATTTCGTGCAAACTAATACTAACAGGTCATTATGTGCATATACAGCAGCAATATAGTTGAGATAAACGAAGGTTCGTAAAAGCTGACAAAATCCTTTCAAAGTTGCTGACAGTCTTTTATATTCTGCTACGTAAGTCGTAAATATGAAACCGATTAAACCTTTATATCATATTCTATGTTTTTGCACAAAGAATTTCATGCATATCAAAGTATTTTCGAGCAAGTACTATTGCTCTACAAATATTTTGACTTTATTATTCATGTGTATTTGTAGCAAATTGTTTAAAAAAAATCTGTTCGGACTTTTTTTTTTTAAATTTCAGCTTTACTATTACATTCCGACTCGATCGGTGAATTGTTTATATCGATTGATGTTAGCTCCCTTTTGATTTTTATGATTTCCATATTTTACGTTTCCAAGTTGTGGGGTTTTATTCATTCAAAAAGGAGGATTTTCCAGTTTTTGGACTATAACTCAAAAAAAGACTTTGAGCAGTTTTCATGAAACTTTGTTGAATTCTTTATATATCTATTGACGTATGCTCCCTTTTGATTTTTATAAATTTTAGATTTTACGTTACCGAGTTATTTGATTTTATTCATAAAAAGGGCTGATCGGGGAATCTCCCGAAAAGGACATTTCAAACCAAAACAAAGTTATGTTTTTTGTTCTTGTAATTTATACAATTTTTTCCTCAAAAATGAAATAAGTTTGATGTGTCTATAATACCTAAAATACAACTGTTTTAACTATACCTAGTATATAAGTGCTTAGTAACAAATATTTAATCAACAGTCGCCGTGGCGCCATCGGTTGCGCATAGAACTGTTTACACGAGGTTGCTTTTAAGAACGGGTTCAAATCTCACGCAGGTTTTTTGCATTTTTTTGTGTTGAAATATCAAATTGCAATGTTTCTATCATATTTTTTTCGGATGTTTGTTTATTTCATAGAGTCATTAATAATCATTTTGAACGTATATTATTTCGTTAAAGAAAAAAAATAATGTGTTGCTTATTGTGTTCCTTCTTATTCCTATCCATACTCTTGACTTACGTCCTATTTCTGTGTTTACATTTGTTATATATATGCAAGGAACAATTGCCGTTAAGCTGAAGTAGGTGCTTGTACATAATTAATAACACTAGAATTGATTATATCAATGAAGCCCAAAATGTTGTTGTGTGTAATATACACATAACGAAAAAAGGCCATAAAAGAAAAATTTCAAAACAACAAAAACAATTTTCCGAAATCTTCAACATGAACGTTTTTGAAAATGGTATCATACGTAACTTATTCAGACAGCGATTTTATCGCCAACTGTGTAGACACTACATGTAGTATTGACTTTGTTACCAACGTCCCTGCACCGGTACCTAGGTCATCAACATTAAAAAAAAAAAAAAAACACACAGAACAAATCAATTTCAGTACCAATTATGACTTAGGTAAAACATCAGGAAAGTGTTGCATCTGTATCACACCAAAGGGCCCATTTGTAACAATGCCGGAAAAGGCCTAATTACATGTGCTCATGTGCTTGTAACGCAAGGTGTTCTAGTACCAATTGCTGTAAGATGTTGTCCGGTTCATATAGACGGTAAAACCTTAAAAACCGGGACAAAGATAGACACATCCAGATTGAGTAAAACAACATCCCAGTTAAATGCGTCCTATATTATTTGGCTTCTTGACAGGTTTCGTGGTATGGTATCTCATGCAAAGAAAACGAGACTAGACTTCGATGATCCTAACTATTTTACTGATGAAGATGGTTTGAGCCCGACCGTAATAACCAGGAATAATTTGAGTTTTTTAGTTTTAAGTGTTTCGAAAAGTCGGCGTATAGAACTCCAGGAACCGCAATATCATGTACGCTACAAATCACCTACCTACATTATCACGCTTACTGAGGCAACACAATTTTTTTTTAATATAAAACTAATTTTGAATATCCATTAGTTGATAATTCATATTTTAATGCTCCTCATGGGCATTAACAAAAATCAAAGTACTAAAGTACTGAACATCGGATGACCCCAAGTTCTAATTGATGGTCACAAGCACTTGTCTCAGAAAAAAAAATCACATCTCTATAACTGAAAGTTAGGTTAAGGTACATAGATATATTTTTTTTTCTGAGACAAGTTCGTGTGAGGATGATGAATAAATGACAGGAATTTAGCCTCATCGTAATAATCATTATATTGTATTGATATAATCATTTGTTATCAATATACTCTGATTTGTTGTTATATATTATATTAATATTTGTATTACAGTTATATCAGTTATGCATAATTTTCATCCATTTGTATATCATTCTATTCTACTATTCTAATGATAGTGCAGTACAAGTGCATGATGGACACTCTTTTGTAATAATTCATTTTTCTAATAGATTTGATTTGAGTAGGCATTCATGTTTTCCCGCGTTTGTTGCAAAACGTTCTCGAGATGTTCGTCAGCATGCGTTAACACACATTTTCGGTATTCTTGATTTGTTATTGATATATATATTTCCCTCGACGAAACATTTTCATATCATTTATCTATGTTCTTAAAAATTATTTTCATGAATATTTATTGATAAAATCAATGAATAACAAGCGATAAGGAATGCTATTTTGCACTCGATTATCAGTCAAAAACGCAAGTCACGTGGGTAGAAATGTCTGTGGCAACAATACACCGGAATGCCCTCACGGCCATCCGCTGTAAAAATAAATATTGGTGTTGATAAACCAAAAAATCAATAGTCTTGGCCTTGTTTATTGTAGGAATACCTGTTCAAGGTGTGAATAAATAAAGGCAACAGTAGTGTACCGCTGTTCGAAACTCATAAATCGATAGAAATAAAAACAAATCCGGGTTACAAACTAAAACTGAGGGAAACGCATCAATTATAAGAGGAGAACAACGACACAACAAAAACACAAAATTAAAATGTAACACACACAGAAACCTATAATATAACAATGGACATTTTCCTGACTTGGTACAGGACATTTTAAGAAAAAAATGGTGGGTTGAACCTGGTTTTGTGGCATGCCAAACGTCCCGCTTTTATGGCAACGTCAAACACAACACCAAAACGACAACATCACATGACAGGACCACAACACAAATAAATGGGAGAATATATAGGACAAAGAAACACACCAATAATAGCTAACAAAATGTACTAGGCTTAAAATTCAATACGCCAGACGTGAGTCTCGTCCACACAAGACCAACCAGTGACGCTCAGATGAAAAAAGTTTGAAAGCCAAAACAAGTACAAAGCTGAAGAGTACCGAGGACCAAAACTTCCAAAAAGTTGCGCCTAACACGGACAGGGTTTTCTGCCTGGGACAAGAACATCCTTATTATTTAGAATAATTTATAATTTTGCAAACAGTAAATTTTATAAAATGACTATATAAAAGATATACATGATAAAACCGAAGTGGGGACTAACTACAGAATATAAACGGATACATTACATGAAACAACTTAATCCAACACATAAAAATACACAGCCGAGTTAGCCAAAGCCTCAACGCACAAAGTGACGTCCATTTGAAAATCTTAAAAAAAACACACAAAGTGACGTCACATTTGAATTTGTAAAAATATTTCCCAAAAATAAGATAGGATTAGGATTGATTCAAGATTAGATTTGTAATACTGACATTACATTTATTAATAACAATGAAAATTATAATACTTATTAATATCAAATTGTGGTAGTAATTAGATAATTAATTGTATTATCTAGCTATGTCGGTGTTTCTTCTGAATCAAACTGTAAACCAAATATATCGTATAAATTTCGTTGAACCAAACTAAAATCTAATAAATGAAGGGGGTGATTAATAATCTTTATCATGACACACGAATATAACAGAAAAGACGTTAAGACATTTGACAAAATCCGACGAGAATAACAAATATAACATCAAAATTAAATACATGAATTTAGGATGGAAAAGTACCGTGACACGTCTTATAGCAATGCGGTTTCACACTCAGCAAAACAGTTACAATCGGGAATAAGTCACGTTCGGTAATTAAAAGATCAGACGACGTAATGACAAACCACAATCTAACACGTGGTAAAAATGTCCTTAGTTAGTTTGGACAAAGACACATCGTATGGATCAACCAATTCGTGATGGTGTCCGTAAAATTTACGGAATGTCATTTTTAATCTGAAAATAGTAGATGTGACGTAATTTCATGTACTATGATTAGCATCTATCGGGCTATTCAAAAACATGATTTACCTACATAATCAAATGAAAATAGATCTGGTGAAAATGGCACTACCCCTTTCTGATACGAAATTTAGAAGTTATGGAACTTTATTCTTTGAAAAAGAGACGGGCGTATCATGTGCTCATGGGACATGCATGGCAAAAAACGAAGAAAGACTAAAAAGACAAACAACAGTATACACAACACAACATAGAAAACTAATGACTCAGCAACACAAACCCAATTAAAATCTTGAATGTGAACTCAGGTACTCCGGAAGGGAAAGACGATCCTGCCACACTAGTGACACCTATCGTGTTGCTAATGTAGGTTCATTTTCATTAGGTTTTGGAGCATCACGATTGTAGAAGTGCACTTCCATCTGATGTAGTAAAATTGACACCGTAAAAAGTAAAATCACAAAAATACTGAACTCCGAGGAAAATTCAAAATGGAATGTCCCTAATCAAATGGCAAAATCAAATGAAAAAACATATCAAACGAATGGACAACAACGGTCATATTCCTGACTTGGTACAGGCATTTTCAAATGTAGAAAATGGTGGATTGAACCTGGTTTTATAGCGCTAAACCTCTCACTTGTATGACAGTCGCATCAAATTCCGTTATAGTTACAACGATGCGTGAACAAAACAGACATATTAGGTAAAATAGTCACAATATGGGTACAGCAGTCATCACTGTGTCACAATCTCAACAAACAAATTAAACAAAAAAGCACAAAAAAAGTAAAATCACAAAAATACTGAACTCCGAGGAAAATTCAAAACGGAAAGTCCCTAATAAAATGGCAAAATCAAATGATAAAACACACCAAACGAATGGACAACATCGTTAAGCATCTATAAAATTTGAAAACCACATTCATTGCTTCGCGTGTCTGACGTCAGAAAATGTAAACGTCACATAGGAAGAAATATTGTCGTTCAAAGTATTTTAAAAAAAAATTATAATTTCACATGGGGAATGGTGGTATACAGGGTTAAAAAAATCAAAAGTTGTGTTAGAACTAATTTCAGAAACAGACAGAGATTAAAAATTATCCAGAAGTTCTTTAGAATTTTTAAGAATCCACATATGGTTAATACCACTACGCGAGTAAAATAATTTTGTCGTTTGTCGTTCAAAGTATTTTCAAATTTATAATAGAACAATAACATAATGACATATAATAGAACAATAACATAAAGACATATAATAGAACAATAACATAATGACGGGATCTTTAAAAGTACAGAGTCACGTCATATGAAACAAAGAAACACAAAAAGTCGCACATACAAAACACACCAGCAAAAATGGAAGATAATACAAACACATTGACGGGATGTATAAGTACCGAGCCACGTCAACTGGATATCACAGAAAACAGACCAAACAGTAAAAGTAATATTAATAATTGAACAAAGACAAATAAAAGAATAATATAACACGTTGTTGAAATGATAAACAACGTCAGTACGCAGAATCTATACATCAAGACCATCATGTATTATTTGTGAAGTTGATACGAAATATTTATCAACAAGGTCTTGGTACCTTCCGATGAACTTTTTTAGTTGGTGTTAAACGTTATGATATCGTGTTCTGTCTCAATCCGATTTAAATGATCTTAAATCAGATATTTTCATTGATTAGTTCTTCCTAGGGTGGTAAATACATTGAGTTATCTGTCATCATAGAAAACCCATCATGTAATGGGGCTTTGATATTTTAAATCAAATACACAATCAACTTCCTAAGAACACATTAACGCAAACACACCATGCAATACAGGCTGAAGTATTTTATTCATATACAATATATGAACATTGTCGGGAAATATTATATTTATTTGTATTAGATTTAGAAACAGTTCGAAAGGTGAGGCTCGCTGATCTTTCCCTATTTCGTAGTTTGATTTTTTAAATTCATAGTTGTCTCTGATTTTTCAAAGAAATTGATATAGTTCAAACGCGGACAACGAAGAAAACCCAAAATGAACTGTTATCCAAAAAGAAATATTCAAATAACCATTTGCTCAACTTGGAAGCGGAGTAATGGAGGACTTTATTTGCATAAACCTCCGAAAGAAAAAACAATCATGTGAAAACAAATGCCTTTAAGTGTATACTTGTCATAGCTTTAATTCCGTTCAATTGTTTACTCACTTGTGGAGTTACCGAATGAGAATTACTGTCGAATTACAAAATGAAAATTATTGTCGAATTACTGAATTAGAAATACTGTCGACATTTTAACTTGCAATGAATAACACGACCACTACAAACCAGTAAAAGTCTGAAATGGCCTATATCTGTACTCAACTGTACTGATTTTTACTCGACCAGTCTGAATTTGTCTGAATTTTACTCGACATTACTCGACCCCAGTCTTAACCATACTTGACTGTACTGATTTGTACTTGACCCTTATCTTTGCCATTGAAAATAGTCTGAACTATTACTCGACAAGTCTGAAACAGTCTTAACCCATTCTCGACCTGTACTCGACCTATTTTTTTCAGTCTAAACCATACTCGACCAAATGTCTGATCAATACTCGACCAGTCTGAACCATACTTGACCAAATAATCTTTATTTGTTTCTAAATTTTAACTGTTAAAATAGATTTCTTTATAACTGACATGACAACAGCCACAATAAAATAAAGATATATTGTAAAACAGATTTTTACATTCTTACATTATTCTCAGATTTATCAAATAGAGATAGTTAAATCAAATTATTTTATGTAATAATTTAATTATATGTATTTCAAAGTTTTAGAGTTTTGTTAAAAAAAGATTTTCTTTTACCTAAAAACCACACATATCCTGAGGGTTTTTTTTTAAATTAATTTTCCTAAATTCCTAAATAAAAACTACATAGATTTCATGGTTACATACAAAAAATGTACAATAGTTATATAATTATCTTTTGAATGAGGTAACAACAGCCAAACAAAGAAACACAAAAAGTCGCACATACAAAACACACCAGCAAAAATGGAAGATAATACAAACACATTGACGGGATGTATAAGTACAGAGCCACGTCAACTGGATATCACAGAAAACAGGCCAAACAGTAAAAGTAATATTAATAATTGAACAAAGACAAATAAAAGAATAATATAACACGTTGTTGAAATGATAAACAACGTCATTACGCAGAATCTATACATCAAGACCATCATGTATTATTTGTGAAGTTGATACGAAATATTTATCAACAAGGTCTTGTTTAATTAAATTCAATTGAAATATTTTTTTACTGTAACTTTGGAACACATTTCCGTTTTTAAAAATTTATCACAGGATTACTACGGAAGTTCTTTTATCATGATTATATTAAATTCTTGGTTTAACAAAACAAAGGTGTAATTTTTTAAATTGATCAAGTTGCTTTATATTCTATTTTATATAAATTTTGATAAAAAAAATGTTCACTGCATTATTAACTAAACTCAACTGACACCATAAATCTATACTAGGCTTAAGTTAATGGTGAAAATTATCCAGTAACCATAAAATATATCTGAAACATTCAAAAAAATTTTAATAACATTGAAAATATTAGTCACAATTCAGTTTTGAGATTATTTGATCAGCTTGTTTTATTTTTATTTTAAAGGTGATATATATGTAAGTATATAAGTGTTGATGAATATGGTGTTGGAGTTATATTATGTGTATTGTGAAATTTTGGTTTCAATGATATATTGAATACAATTTTAATTTCAAATTGTTGTTCAAATTTCTAGCCAGGGGAAATAGCTGTTGTTAAAAACAGTTCCTAAATTGATGAAATACAATAGATAGATACAAAAAATAGGCCTAGGTTGGTTAAGACTTGGTCGAGTATGGTTCAGACTAGGTCGAGCATGATTCAGACTAGGTCGAGTATGGTTCAGACTAGGTCGAGCATGGTTCACACTAGGTCGAGCATGGTTCAGACGCGTATAAAATGGTTAAGTACTGGTCGAGTATAAGTTCAGACTGATAAGTATGGTTCAGACTACAGTCGAGTATTATCAAGTAAATTTCAGACCAATTCAGACTGGTCGAGTTAAAATCAGACTGGTCGAGTAAAAATCAGTCCAGTCGAGTACAGATATAGGCCATTTCAGACTTTTACTGGTTTGTAGTGGACGGACGCCACTAGAAAAACAGGAACTACTTAGTACTTGTGCCAAAGGAAGAACAGAACGGAACTGCTTATTACCAGTTCGACGAAACCAGTTAACTTTTTGAGTTGTTCAATATAAAGTTATTTCTGCAGTGTTTAAATCCTTGCTGTATGTCTGTTCTTTATCATTTTTTTTTTTGGGGGGGGAGGGGGGGAGGGGGGGGGGGGTGGATGTATGTCTGTTTTTCTTCGACATCTAGTTTAAAACATTAACCCTATTCGTTTTAAAGATATTTTTAAATGTTCAAATCGAGATGAGCACTTGAAACAAACAAAAATCTGGTAAAAGGAGAAGAAGAAGAAGGAGAAGGAGATGCATTGTGTACGTCAATGAGAAAACAAACATACGACACAATATTAATAACAAACTACTTCTTAAGCTCAGCATTTACAGTCGGAAAGCTGGCCCCGGTTTCACTTCATTTCTTAAGACAACATTGGATGTCATGTGACTACCATATTTGGGCATTTTTTTGTCATTTTCTGTTCAACTGAAACGAGTTGGTTTCATTCGAAAAGTCATATTAAATGAATTCAAAGCGTACTGTACGTTATAAATGACAACTGCGTATACTTTTTAGAAGTTCTCACATAAAAATTGTTTTGATAAAACGTTCTGAATTAGAATACTAAGCCTTCAAACCAGAGCTCGTCACCCGTCGATGCAATTTTTGTCAACAAAGAAGTTAAAATTTCTTTCTTAACTTCTATGGCAACCTAGTATGTTGAATTTAAATTATGTGATGAGATTTTTATGAACTGGCCTGTGTCAAATTTGTTCCACTTAATACGCTGTAATACGCAAATGTGCCACTTCGATCTGTCAAAATTTCTGACGAAGCGGTTGCGATAGTAATTTATGAGTTACGTCCCTTTGTTGACACTTCAAACAAATTAGAATAATTATTATCATTATTTTAGCACCATATGCTGTTATTTACAAGTCAAAATAATTAAAATAATTAATTACCTTTTTACTAAATACAATTGAGTATATTTTTTTTATTACAGATAATCCCTGGTTACGGGTGTGTGATATATGCAAAACAATCTAATAGGTAAATATATCCCAAACAAACAAAAATTGAGGAACAAATCATGGTAACAAATGATACCCAAATCGTATGATTTCTTTATGATTTGAAAGTGATAAAATTTTACATGCAAATGAGCTAACAAACCACAACAACAAATCACGAACAAATTGTTTCCAATTTACAGGCAAATCACAAACAAATTGTCAAGAAATTGTTTTGAAATCGTTAACAAATCAGAGGTCATTGCTTTCCTACTTCAAGCAAATCACAAACAAATTGTTTTCAAATTGTAAAGAAACTATAAACAAATTGTTAAAAAATCTTTAACAAATCAGAAGTAAATCATATTCCTACCTCAAGCAAATCACAAACAAATTATTTTCAAATTCTGAAGTAATTATAAACACATTGTTATCAAATCTTAAACAAATCAGAAGCAAATCGCATTCCTACCTCAAGCAAATCACAATCAAATCGTAAATAAATTGGCAAATCAATTCACAGATTTAATAATTTACATCTAGATCAAAAATATTTTCTCCCAAAACTTTGAAGTGCACTTGTCTTCATTTTACCTTAGCTACTTCTCTGATTGTTAAGGGATTACTATCTCTAGATCTGGTTGCCGATTTGAGGGACGAATTGTCCCCTTTGAAAGGTTTCTCTTACTTCTCCCGAATTTGACTCTAACGAGATTTGAAAAACACATGGGCAACCACGTTTACTAGAAAGATGTCGAATAGGCGATGGGGCTTAGTCTGGGTCCAATTCTGCTAATGTAGCTTTGCCCCTACTGCCCTGGACCTGGCCAGTAAACATCATGAAAAATTAAAACATAAAACTTGCCATTGAATTTGTCTACTGACTCAGGAAGCTTAAGTCTCGATCTGTTTACACGTCTTTTACACATTTTTATTTTGAAAATTTATCTTGACAGTACAAAACTATTACGAGATACTGAAATGCACAGTTTATGATTTTAAAAGGTTAACACCTTTTACATGTTTGAATAGTATTAATTGAATGTGTGAAATAATGACTTAATGACTGAGATATTTACCACCGTCATCCTTGATAGTATATTTTATTCTTCATATTGCAACCTTCTTAGTTCAGTTAATATAAAACAGTATTTGAAATTTGAATTTGATCTCAACCGGAAGTCATAGATGTAGATAAACCCAGAAAATCCGAATGCAACAACATTGTATTCATTGTAGCAAATCAAAAACGAATCACACCATGATAGCTAACAAAGTTAACAAATCATTTTCAAATCATTTCATACGATATTCTTAGTAAACAAATAATAAAGAAATCACACAACACAAACAAATTGCTTACAAAAGAGGGACGAAAGATACCAGAGGGACAGTCAAACTCATAGATCGAAAACAAACTGACAACATCATGGCCAAAAATAAAAAGACAAACAGACAAATAATAGTACAGATGACACAACATAGAAAACTAAAGACTAAGCAACACGAACCCCACCAAAAACTGGGGGTGATCTCAGGTGCTCCGGAAGGGTAAGCAGATCCTGCTCCACATGTGGCACCCGTCGAGTTGCTTATGTTATTACAAATCCGGTAAATAGTCTAATTCGGTAAGTCACATTCGTGAAAAGGGAAGGGTATTGTAGTTACGACATAAGGAACATATCCGATATCATCTGTGAAACGGTTATTCCATAACGGTCAACCAACTCGTGATGGCGTCCGTAAAATTTACGACGGGATGACTTCAACTTCATCAATCATACAGTTGAAAGAAATCACAAAGAAATCAGTTTTTGGGAATTTGGCGAATTCTGATTTGTTTATATTTTGTTTAATGAATCGCAAGCAAATGGTACTAACAAATCACAGAATCACGAAACAGATTTGAATACGATTTGAAAGCAATTTGTTCATTTATTTTTCTGTTTGGGATATTTTATCATCATGATTTTATAGGCCTAGTTCCTGGACTGAAATAGGGTTTTGCAATATACTATGGATCATAAGACATTATTCCAAGAGTTCCTTTAATATTTTGGTATATATGTTTACAATCTAATAGGTAAATATATCCCAAACAAACAAAAATTGAGGAACAAATCATGGTAACAAATGATACCCAAATCGTATGATTTCTTTATGATTTGAAAGTGATAAAATTTTACATGCAAATGAGCTAACAAACCACAACAACAAATCACGAACAAATTGCTTCCAATTTACAAGCAAATCACAAACAAATTGTCAAGAAATTGTTTTGAAATCGTTAACAAATCAGAGGTCATTGCTTTCCTACTTCAAGCAAATCACAAACAAATTGTTTTCAAATTGTAAAGAAACTATAAACAAATTGTTAAAAAATCTTTAACAAATCAGAAGTAAATCATATTCCTACCTCAAGCAAATCACAAACAAATTATTTTCAAATTCTGAAGTAATTATAAACACATTGTTATCAAATCTTAAACAAATCAGAAGCAAATCGCATTCCTACCTCAAGCAAATCACAATCAAATCGTAAATAAATTGGCAAATCAATTCACAGATTTAATAATTTACATCTAGATCAAAAATATTTTCTCCCAAAACTTTGAAGTGCACTTGTCTTCATTTTACCTTAGCTACTTCTCTGATTGTTAAGGGATTACTATCTCTAGATCTGGTTGCCGATTTGAGGGACGAATTGTCCCCTTTGAAAGGTTTCTCTTACTTCTCCCGAATTTGACTCTAACGAGATTTGAAAAACACATGGGCAACCACGTTTACTAGAAAGATGTCGAATAGGCGATGGGGCTTAGTCTGGGTCCAATTCTGCTAATGTAGCTTTGCCCCTACTGCCCTGGACCTGGCCAGTAAACATCATGAAAAATTAAAACATAAAACTTGCCATTGAATTTGTCTACTGACTCAGGAAGCTTAAGTCTCGATCTGTTTACACGTCTTTTACACATTTTTATTTTGAAAATTTATCTTGGCAGTACAAAACTATTACGAGATACTGAAATGCACAGTTTATGATTTTAAAAGGTTAACACCTTTTACATGTTTGAATAGTATTAATTGAATGTGTGAAATAATGACTTAATGACTGAGATATTTACCACCGTCATCCTTGATAGTATATTTTATTCTTCATATTGCAACCTTCTTAGTTCAGTTAATATAAAACAGTATTTGAAATTTGAATTTGATCTCAACCGGAAGTCATAGATATAGATAAACCCAGAAAATCCGAATGCAACAACATTGTATTCATTGTAGCAAATCAAAAACGAATCACACCATGATAGCTTACAAAGTTAACAAATCATTTTCAAATCATTTCATACGATATTCTTAGTAAACAAATAATAAAGAAATCACACAACACAAACAAATTGCTTACAAAAGAGAGACGAAAGATACCAGAGGGACAGTCAAACTCATAGATCGAAAACAAACTGACAACATCATGGCCAAAAATAAAAAGACAAACAGACAAACAATAGTACAGATGACACAACATAGAAAACTAAAGACTAAGCAACACGAACCCCACCAAAAACTGGGGGTGATCTCAGGTGCTCCGGAAGGGTAAGCAGATCCTGCTCCACATGTGGCACCCGTCGAGTTGCTTATGTTATTACAAATCCGGTAAATAGTCTAATTCGGTAAGTCACATTCGTGAAAAGGGAAGGGTATTGTAGTTACGACATAAGGAACATATCCGATATCATCTGTGAAACGGTTATTCCATAACGGTCAACCAACTCGTGATGGCGTCCGTAAAATTTACGACGGGATGACTTCAACTTCATCAATCATACAGTTGAAAGAAATCACAAAGAAATCAGTTTTTGGGAATTTGGCGAATTCTGATTTGTTTATATTTTGTTTAATGAATCGCAAGCAAATGGTACTAACAAATCACAGAATCACGAAACAGATTTGAATACGATTTGAAAGCAATTTGTTCATTTATTTTTCTGTTTGGGATATTTTATCATCATGATTTTATAGGCCTAGTTCCTGGACTGAAATAGGGTTTTGCAATATACTATGGATCATAAGACATTATTCCAAGAGTTCCTTTAATATTTTGGTATATATGTTTACTATGTATGTGAAGTTAGCAACCGGTTCGTTATTCGTTTTTCGATATTCAATATCCAACCGGCTGCTAGCAGTCGGTTCGATATTCAAATTTCTTAGTTGAAAATAGTAAAAATCTAAATATTCGATAAATTTAACAATGGTTATAATTACAGCAATTTTACGGTTTGAATTGAGCAATATGAATAAAGCAAAATGTGGGGCATACGTTAATGAAGCAGAAAATCATATACACAAAAGCATTAGCGGCACCTAGAGATCAATATATATATATTGCTGTTCACATCCTTGTCCTTTGATCTTTTGCAGACAGTTATTCTTTTTACATTCATACCACCACTACGTAATTCTATATGGTTTTCAAAATTATGATAAATAGTTTCTGTCTCTGCAGGAGAGTAATAGTTCTGAATAAAAATTAGGTAAATAAAAGTAACGATATGATTTTTATTGTAGTTGTTGAAAACAAAATTTACATCAACAAAATTGAATGTATCCCCAATACATATATTTTGATATTAAATGTCCTAATAATATGTTTTTATTGATATTTTGCATTTTACTGCATGCTATTCAAATGGAAATGTTATGTAACATAGATGCCAGCATTGATCTTATCTGGCATCTATGTATTTAGTGTAAAAACGTCATAAACTGTCTAACAGAACATGACATTTCGCAATGCCCACATATAAGTATCGACAGAACCGTAAGTGTATATAACTGTAAAGCAATACATTTTTAGTTTATTTTTGATTTATTAATTCCAAAATCAATGTTAATTGTAATACCGATTAAAACAATTTTCAAAGATCGTATTACAGTGTTAAATTGATCACCTTTTAGAATAAGTTTCTTCAATAGATAAACTCATCATAGATTCCAGGATATAAATGTTGTATTTGCGCCAGACTCGCGTTTCGTCTACAAAAGACTCATTAGTGACGCTCGAATAAAAAAAATTAAAAAGGCCAAATAAATTACGAAGTTGAAGAGCTTTCAGGACCACAAATTCGTAAAGGTTTTGCCAAATACAGCTAAGGTAATCTATTCCTGAAGTAGAAAAGCCTTAGTATTTCAAAAAAATCAAAGTTTTGTAAACAGTTAATTTATAATTATAATTCAAAGGATCGACAAGCTTGCACGGTTCTATCTAAATGTACGGGTTTTATTACCAACAGCACCGTAGCAATTATGATGTGATATGCCGTTTGTAATAAGTTTTCTAAGGGTAGACAAAATTTCCAAACCAAGTACTTGTATCTATGAACAAATTTTGTAAAGGTTTTATTTTATTTGTAGTAACATAAATCCATGGAATATCTGTGTCACAGATGACCACTGATATGTTCGAATTACAACAATTCCGTCCTCTTTTCCCAAATATGACACTACCGACTGAGATTTATCACCAACTGTGTACAAATCTTAATCCAGAAAAGCGCTAATAAGTGTAAATTTCATTCAAAGAAAAATTAAGACAATGCGTAACCATAGTAAAAAAGAAAAACGACGAAAAGACAAACAACAGCCTCCAAAACACTTCACTGATATCTAAGATCGAACAACACGATCCAAACCAATTACCGGTGTGCACTCATGTGTTCCAGAGGGACCAACTGTTCCTGATCTTCCAGTTTGGTCTGCTGAGAACTTAACTTTACAATGGTGATGGTTTCAATTTTTTTGCAGCAGCATTACAGACGCACCTGCATGTGGAGTATGTATTTCAGAATTTACCGATTTTCCAGGGCCTGCATTTACTATTTTCCTACAGAAGACATTCAATGGTTTAATACTTGGAAGGGAGCCATCGAATCAAAGGTTCTCGACGGTAACAAAATTAAGTCAACTATTCGATAGTTTTAAGGATTCCATAATGAGTTGGTCGATCAATTTAGAGTATCTTTGTCGCAAATGTTCCGTTTGCCATAGTCACAGTCTTGACTAAAGATATGTTCCGATTGTCATAGTCACAGTTTTGTTCTCTTTAATAAAATCATATGACATGTCACATCACCATATACATTGTACGTCTTATTACCGGATGTACGCATCATGTATAGTGACAGTAGTGAAGTAGAAACTGTTTACCTTTCAGATGCACTTGAGTTCTATGTCACATTGTGAAAAATGACTTCAACTTCTAACAACCCAGCAGCCATTTGACGTTGTATAAACATCAGTTCGACGTCAGACCCTAACGTCGCGCCTACGTTATATTTTGGTTGTATATGAAATTTTTTAGACGTCAAAAATTGACGTCTACCCAACGTCTTGACATACGTCCGTTCAACGTTTGTACAACGTAGTTACAACATCAGTACATCGTTGGTACAACATCCGACCAACCAATAAGATGAACCTAAATAAGGATGTTCCACGTCTGTACAACGTCTAATCAACGTCATAACAACCACAATTAACCATCTTTAAATATCCTCAGATGTCTGTACAACGTCTAATCAACGTCCTAAAAACCACCATTAAACCTCTTTAAATATCCTCAGATATCTATACAACGTCTAATCAACGTCATAACAACAACCATTTAACCTCTTCAAATATCATCGAGTCGTCAGAGCTAATTAATGACCAAAGTAAATCCTTATTAACGTTCTTAAATTGGACAACTTAAGGCAATGAAATAATAATTCATATAAGTTAACGTCCTGAATAGGTGCTTCAACATCTTCGAAACATCAGAATGGTAACCTTATAATTCAGTGCTGGTAGACATGTCTCCACAACTACTTTGCACATCAATCTGATGTTGACCAGGGGTTCAAAAACGGTCGCATTGGCAGGGCTTAACCAGTAAATTATATTTTTGACTTGATATGCAGAGCCTGAAGTGTGGACACATAAGGTTTTAACAAGTAAATAGAGGAGAAACCAACAAAAATCAATGAACTTAATTCAAAAAAGCAGAACTATGAGCTTTGAACACTTGAAATATGTGTTGAAACAAAACAATAAATAATTGAATGAATCGACATATTTTAATGTGGTATTTTTAAAAACATCAATGTCAATTTTCTGCTCCGTTTCGTTTATATGTCTGCTGCTCCATCAGTTGATGACACAGCTTTCTTCTTCGACCACTCTCACATTATGTCAGGTGGATACTTCAGGTAAGCTGCTGTTACCTGTATGACATGTTCCGTTTCTAAAATAAAAAATATATAATTTATGTGAAAACCAAACAGTTTATTGTTTACAACATACTGTCATTAGTTCTGCATTATCGATGTTTAAAGCAAATTTTGAGGCAAAGAATTAAAACCCAGACTTCAATTACATATTGTTCTAGGTATAGTAAAAATATTATTTATATTTTTTTTAAAGCAGGGATCATACATTGCAAACACAGATCAATGATGGAAAATATAAAGTTTTTTTCAAATTATCTTGAAATTTCACCGAGATCTTGGCAGTCACTCATCTTGAGAAACAATAATGCACCGCAAGCACCGACATCTTTACAGTCCTTCAACTTGGGAAACAATAATGCACCGCAAGTACCGAGATCTTGACAGTCACTCATCTTGAGATACAATAATGCCCCACAAGCACAGAGATCTTGACAGTCACTCATCTTGGGAAACAATATTGCATCACAAGCACCGAGATCTTGGCAGTCACTCATCTTGAGAAACAATAATGCACCACAAGCACCGATAACTTTACAGTCACTCATCTTGGGAAACAATAATGCACCGCAAGCACCAAAATCTTGACAGTCACTCATCTTGAGATCCAATAATGCCCTACAAACACCGAGATCTGTACAGTCACTCATCTTGGGGAAACATAATAATGCACCGCAAGTACCGAGATCTTGACAGTTACTTTAATGCACCACAAGCACCGAGATCTTGACAAACACTCATTTTGTATTATAAAACACCCATAAAAACTGTATCCTACATTGCCAGATAGACCCCTATAATTTTAATATAATTCAAACTGATAAATATTATTCATGTATAATTAATTATATTGATATATTTCATTTTATATTTAAATTCTTCAGCAATAGCTTTTTTGGCATGTTTGCTTTACGCAAGAAGTACTTAAACAGTGAAACTTTGTTTACATTCTTCTTCAAATTGTAATAAAATCCAGTCTTTTGTGATACTTTTTTTTATTTTACGTATACATGTATATGAGTTATTTTTAGATATCAAAACTATAGGAATATTTGCTTTTTCCTTGAATTTTATGTGCTGTAATAATTAAGTACAGTCAATTGACAAAGCATCAGTATTAAATACATCATGTATTTCGACGTTATCATATAAACCCCTTTGAAATTGGTCAGATTGTGTATTAATTTGCTTTGGTCACAAGTGTTTCTTATCTGCATATCACTTCCCCGATAACATGTTGAAATACATGCTGTGTAGAAAAGAATTTGTTTGTTCTAAATGTATTACAAGGTCAAGAATGTCATGTGTTGTAAATCTTTGACTTTTAATTACATCAATATATAAGAACGAAATTTTATCGTTTGAGATTACATAGGTGAACTTCAATAAGGTATTATAAAAAATTACTTGCCAGACGAATAAATTCTTCTATTTCATCCGATTTTCCATGATACATTATGAATCCATCCTCTCTATATCTGCAATGATGGAATTTTGGAGAAGGCGTTACAAGTTGAAAAACTTTGTGTCTAATTCATTTGTCCATTTTGAACAATAAAATATGTTTTAACAAATGATAGAATTATAATATTGCCAAACGCTTATGCTTGTTATCAAATCATTGTTCATATTTTTTTTTTTAAATAAGAACGTTCTTTTACTCATTTTTCAATTGATAAGTCAAAATATATCTTAAGGTCAACCTATCGGCAGGAATATAATGACAGACTACGTACATGATTATAAATCATATCTGATCCGATATCTGATCTACACAAATCACTTAACTTACTTGCGGGGACAGCGAATAATTACAGCTACAATACTGTCTACACTAAATTATCATATATCTTTTATTAAAGCAAACAACTAATGAAAATTATACTTACTTTGCAATTTTTACAGCCACTGTAAACAAAGTATGTATATCCAACGTCGTAAAATTTGTTGTTGTAATCAAATTGGCGCACATAAATTCGAAATGCCGGCCTCATACGCATGCGCGAATTGAAATAAAATATGTTTGTGAAATTGAAATATGTTACCGCAAAAATTGTAAAAAGTGATTCATTCACTTTTATCATGTCAATTTGAAGATTTATATATATTAGCAAAAGTAATCATTGAATTGATTCGAAAACATCAGTCAACCAATATAAATAAAAGGTTGCCGGCGTGTCTTCTGAGTATATATGTCCGTGTACGTGTCATTTCGATGTTTTATATTAATTTAGACGTCCGACCAACATTTAGAATCCGACGTTGTGTTGACGTTGTATAAGGTCGCGACCAAAAACCAAGGTTATATAGACGTTATTCTATAACGTCCGACAGACGTTTGCCAGTCGACGTTGAACCGACGTTGAATTAAGGTCGCCGACGTTGCGACCTATTTTCAATCAAAAATCAACGTCTGTACAACATCGGGTGCCTGCTGGGAAGACTTAACGTTTTCAGGTGAAGACGCGGATGACGTTAAAACCAAAACGGTCTTTTAAGATTAAAATTCATTAGGTGGTGACACATTACTTTTTTGAAATGTTTGATCAATGAACATAATAGATGCCATATCTGTTATGCCTTGTATTAGTTACAGAAACACAAACCAATATCATAACAAGAAAAAAATAGCGTTATGAAATTGGGTTAAGCTGACGTTATCTAATATAACAGACACATGTACTTAAGAGGCAATAGTTAGTGGTACTGATGCCTCAATCACTTATGCATGTTATAGATCTTCTCGCACTCGTCATAGTAACCTGCCACCACTGACATAGTAGACTGTAATTGTTGTCCTTCCGGAAATACTTATTCGATTAAGTGTTTGATGTAGTGTATCTGCTCTATGCAGAAAATTAGATATAGATATAAGAAGATGTGGTATGAGTGCCAATGAAACAACTCTCCATCCAAGTCAAAATTTATAAAAGTAAACCATTTTAGGTCACAGTACGGTCTTCAACACGGAGCCTTGGCTCACACCGAACAGTAAGCTATAAAGGTCCCCAAAAAATTACTAGTGTAAACCATTCAAACGGGAAAACCAACGGTCTAATCTATATAAAAAACGAGAAACGAGAAACACCTATCTTTTTTTTTCCTTTTTTTTTTCTTTGTTTCAAAGGTGGCTATCTAATTGACGTTTATCCCATATTTTCTTTTGTTAATGTCTATGTTTCGCCTTCACTGACTTTCGTCGTACATAAAAACAAACATCTGTAGTCTTTAAAGATCGTATATTCAAAAATAAAAATATCTACCTCGTTATGTTCAAGTTCATGTTTTTAAGGATATAGTGGCAGTTCAAACCTATTCCAAAACAGTGCAAATGTAATATGAGCTTAAAGTTAACAAGTGCAGTCTATAGCAGTATGGGACTACTGTTCTACATTTAAAATGTAGATATGACAAATCGATATTGAAACATTCCTCCTGAAAATAACGGCAATCAAAATGTTGGATTGGCAAAATCAATATTGAGACATTCCTTCTCAAAATAAGGCGAATACAAAACAGAACAGCAAAACAAACAGACCATATAGTTTAGACACTGATCAATTTAGTACTAATTCAAAATGGAACTGCTCTGCGTTGTCCTGCATGATTTGTTTTCAATTGAATATTTCGGGAACAGAAATATTTTTTTTTTTTTTGTAAATTTACTCTTTTGAAATGTTGAATTATTCGAAACACTGATAATTGTTCACCCAAGTCATGGATGATCTTAGTCTGATATGTTTTGCACAACTTTTTGGAAATCTTGGTTTCCAGTGCTCTTCAGCTTCGTTCTTGATATGGCCTTTCAACTATTTTTATTCGAGCGACGCTGATTGATCTTATGGAGACACGCGTCAGTAACGTACCAATGTATAAGTATGGTCTCTTTGGTGAGTTTTTGAATACCGAAATCTTCATAATAAAATGCCAACTTGAAATATAAAATTTCCATACAGAAAATCATCAATCCTGTAATAACAACGTTTTTAATCTTAAAAGACATCTTGAAGTTTGATGTTTATTTAAAACTACACCCACTTGTAATATATTCTCCTATCTCTTAATTAAGTATGCAATATAATATATATTGGTTAAAATTACAAACATAAAAGTTTAAATGCTAAATTGTTTGTCGAAATTAAGTTGTATTAGATACTTTATATATATATTTTCGCCTATCATTCAAGGACGGCAGACTCTCATCATTCTTTACAATTGAAATCATTTTGAACGATTTTTGATATGTTGTAAATAGCTAGTAAAATTAGCAGATTCCCACTATTGAATATTCCTCTCGGGTTTGGCGAAAATCAACAGAATATGAAAAAGAGTGGGCATTACGATTGACAAATACAACTGTCCAAAACACAGTTTTAAGGGTTAAAATTGTCCTGTTGGTGATAAGTTTTTCTTTACATTCACTGAAATAGTGCTACACGTACTTAATTGAACACAGTCTCAATATTTGTTAGACATACGGTTAGTATGTTCATATTCCTTTTGATTACTAACCTTTCTTAAGTTATTTTCATTACTTAGAAAACATACTGCAATTGATTCAAAATTTTGTAGAAAAAGTAAAAATGTGTATTTAGCCAAAGATATTTCTATTAGTTCAATGTCATACTAAATACTAGGGATTATTGTTCTTTTGATCTGTATTATTTTGTTCTGATCTGATGTATTGGTCAAATAAAATGTGGTATAGTATGTCAAAAAGTGTCTAAGGTGTAACCGGGAAATAAAACTTCAGCCAAATATAATAACCCATTAGTAGAGAAATGTTCTCATGCAGTTTAGAAAGAAAAAAAAAAACAGTTATACTTTTTGTTGTAATAATCTTTTGTTAAAAACAAAAAGAGGTCATGTAGATAATTGGCAATATTAGTCATCTTGTTCGTTAAAATCGGCTATTGTAACAAAAGCGTATGTCTATTTTGTACGTGAAATAGAACATTAGAAGAGGAATTTTGATATGTCAATATCAAATGTAGTATCAATAAATCTGAATTCTAAACTCTGTCTTGATTACGGATGAAATGCTAATGTTTCCTCTATGCGTTTTATCCGAAGGGTCAACATTGAAAAAATTGATGAAACCTACTTGAAATTAAATATGTAAATGATACCTTGCAGATAATTGCTTTTTTTCAAAGTCTGCATTGATTCATGAAGTCAAAATGGTTTTCAGTGTTCTACTTTGTTGAAGACAAATTTAATATACCATTGCATATTAACAAAGTTAATGGTTTGTGAAGAGTTTGCATCGCACATTTGATCTGATCATTCAGTAATGTATCTTTAATACATAAAGTAAAACGGAAATAGCAATAAAAGCATATTAAAACATACATTATAAAATAGATTTATTAACGATAAACACAATTTTGTTGGTTTAAACTGATGGGTTTCTTTCATAACTGCGATACAAATCATTTGTTTACGTCTATTATTCTTATTTTGTATCCAAAAGTACTTCTCATCTGCAGATTCAGAAACGATTGAATATCAGAAGTTTAATTCGTAGGTCCCTAAAACAAACACACTTCTTTTTCGTTTGGTGATATGTGTAACTGTTGACAGCAATGTAAATTGTTCTTTTATGACACTGACCATGGTGACATTTTTTTTTTTATCATTTTTTAAAGATTTGTTTGTATGTTGGATAGTCGAATGAATATAATATTCTATAAATAATCCACCTATACATGCTATATGTCAAAATCCAAGAATACACGCAACTTTTCAGAAATTCAATCTATTAAAATCCAACTCTGTGTTTTGTCACACAACCGAATATAACGGTTTCCTATGTGTTTCTAACTCGTCTGGGAAACTTGGGACTGATGAAGTTTTTTTTTCACTGAGAGAAACTTGTGGTGGTGATCTTATAATTATTGTAAACTTAATATTGATATAACAAAACGGCTTGGAAGTAGAATGGTCAATATAAGATTATAGGAATATTTTTTTTTTGTAATCATCAAATTAATTATTTTCATCATGATTTCGGTAAATTCGTAGTAACAATTTAATTTAGGATACTTATTAATTTTGTGCTCTGTTCTTGTTTTTTTGTTTCTATATCAATACCATAAAGTAAATGTAGGATATCTTTATTCAAGGGAAATAACTCTCTTAAAAATCACTGGTAGGTTTTTAACCATGTACCTTGAATTTCTAAATAACATAGATTATTTCAGTTATGTCAAATGAATGCTAGAAAAGGCATTGTTGAAATTGCCCACTGAAAGCTCGCTACTTAGATGAATAGTCATCACCCTGAACCCAGATCAACCCCTTAAAACGCTTCTTCTGAACTGATTTTTATTGTATCTTATATTCTTTGACAGGTCGATATCATAAACGAAAAAGATTAAATAAATAGATAAATAAAAAACCTACTACATCTCGACACTCGAAAATGTGCCAATCTCAAGTCGAAAATGTCTGAAAAAATACTAAACGCTACTAGATTGTCTGCAATTAAAATGTGTAAACAGTACTGAAATTACAATAAGAAAATATCTGAAAAGTTTGTTCTAATTCTTAAGAAGAATTAGCGTTTTTAATTTAAGAGATGAGAACTGATGACAATAGACGTATACACTTTTGGATATTTAGCTGAATTTGCTCCGAATACCTTCTGATATCATGCAACCATCACTTTATAAGTATGGTGTCTAGTTTCTTTTTTTTAATTGTGATGCAAAATTTTGCTGTAACTTGTGTGATTTTAAGAATTCGAAGACAAATTGGCATACAAGTGTAAATGTGTTTTCATTTTGATGAAATACTCGATATCAAATGTTTATTTTTCCCAATGTCAATGTTTTCCTAACTGGGAATCATGGTGTCATTCTAGGATTTTGTAAATTTTCTCCGCCGTTTGAGTTGCATGTGTAATGGGAAGTCCTTATAGGCATACATATAATCTTCACTTAATGCAACTTCACCTGCATATGGAATATACATTGTTTAACTCATTCGGTATTAAAGAGCATGCAGCTGCTACTCAGACTTTATAAAACGTCACCAATGTCAAAACAGAAAGTTTATGAACCAGGGTTATGTCAAAGAACGACTCATCCTTTTTCTAAATAAGTTCATCGGAAAATACCAAGACCTTGTTGATAAATATGCCGTATCAACTTCACAAATAATACATGATGGTCTTAAAATATAGATTATCTGTACCGACGTCGTTTATCATCTTAATAACGTGTTATAGTGTTCTTTTTATTTGTCTGGGTATATTTCTAACCTTTACTGTTAAGTCCATTTTTGGTAATATCCTTTTGCGTGGCTCGGTATTTATACATCCCGCAATTGTGTTATTGTGCTATTGTCATTTTTTGTATTCTTGTCTTTCATTTTTGCTTATGTGCTTTGTCTTTAGAGTGTCTATATGCCATTTTGTTTTTCTTTGTTTACATAGTTGTTTTTTTTTTATGGTAATTAAGATTATAACACAATGTTGACTGCTGTACTCCAATTTTTAACATTTTTACCTATTCTGTCTGTTTGTTTTGCTTATACTAGTTGTCAATATAATGGAATTCTATGCGACTGACGTACAAATGAGAAGTTCAGCTAGCTAAAACAACAGGTTAAATTCACCATCATCTACATAAGGAAATGCATGTCCCAAGTCAGGAATATGACAGTTGTTTTCCATTCTTTTTGATATGTTTGAGCTTTTGAATTTGCCATTTGATCAAGGACTTTCCGTTTTGAATTTTCTTTGGAGTTCGGAATTTTTGTTATTGTAAGTTTTATTATTTTAATTCAAACATAATTGCAATTGGTAAATAAGATAAGATAAAAATTCTAAAGTAGGAGGTTCGATAACGCCCAAATATGGTCTCCTATTTCTAACTTAAATTTCAAAACCAATAGCAAAATAAATCATATAGCTTAAACAATGTCTACTCTAGAAAGGAAACCAGTCTTTTTGTTGAAAATTTACGAATCAGTGTTCGTTTCATGATGTCACAAATAGCAGAACTATTGAAAATCTTTGAAATTTAATGCAAACAGGTCAATTTCAGCCAAAGATTTTGTAAACTTTCACCACTTTTTTGCCTTATTAAGGGTGTAAATGAAAAGGCTTTATAAAAAAAGTTTGATAAACAGAATTTTAGTTCACTTTCTGACATGTCTATTCACCAAATTAAAGTACTGTTCATCTTTAAACAATGGACTTAATATCCGGGGCCAAATAGGGCACCTACCTAACATACTCCTTTTCCATTCTCGGTAAAGATAAAAATAGGAAGATGTGGTATTGTTGACAATGAGGCAACTATCCAACAAGACCACATGATATGGATGTAAGCATGTAGGTCACCAAAGGGCCTTAAAAAAAAAATTAAACCCATACGATACATTAAGCTATATACATGTACATATAAATGTAAGACCCTGAAATGACAAAATGAGAAACAATTCAAGTTGAAATATAGTTAGGAGTGTAGTTTTGCATTTTAATCTAGTGAATATATCAAATATGAAAGTTATTTTGCAATAAAATTATTTTTAGATAGATGAAGAACAATATAGCCTTCCAAACAAGTTGTATGAATATTGTTTAATGAATGCTTTTTGGATACTTTTTTTGTATGACATGTTTTGACAGCCCGTTTATTCATATCCATAATTGACATACAACCAGAAAGTATTGTTATGTTTACAACACATCTTTTTTTCGCAAGACTATTCCATGAAATTCAACAAAACAAGAAATGAGCTGTCAAATTGACATCAAAACGGGTTTTCTATATTTTGAAGGTAACCATTGTTGAACTTAACACGGCAGCTAGTACACATCAAATTCATGTATTCTAATGTAATGTATGGTAAATACTTTCCGAATTGTTTGACCTGCCACGTTCTGTGCCTATTTTCTAATCTATCAAGGATCATATGTCCTGAACGGTAAAAGTGAAAATAGTAAATATCAAACTTGACCCCCATTTTGTCATCAGTAACAAGATATTTGAATTGTAAAAGCATTCGTAATGCAATCGTCAATATAGAACTTGACCTAGCTCCATTTTGTCATCAGTAACAACATGTTAAAATTTTGAAAAGGATTAGTTGAACGATTGTTTGAACGGTTCATAAGTCATTTGTAAGTTATTGCACAGAAACGACATGAAGTGCCATTTTCAAATCTATCAAGGACCATAACTCCTGAATGGTATAAAAGAAAATCGTCAATATCAAACTTGACCTCCATTTCGTCAGTATAAACAACATGTTAAAATTCGAAAAGCATTGGTTGAATGGTTCATAAGTTATTTCACGGAAAGTGTTGGCAGCGGTCCAACATCAGTACAAACATAATGCAAGTCTGAATAAAAAAAATTCACACACAGCACAAAACAAAACCATGAGTGTGACCATGTGCTCCAGAAGGGGCCTAATCTCCTCTTATATGTGACTAACCTTATGAATATCTGCATGTAAAATCCTCTAAAAAGAACCAGAGGTTCATTAAATTAAACTTATAAATAAACATAATGGTGCCAGTGCTCTAACGAAAGTTACCCTTGACAAATGGTTTGAAATTTTGCCTCAGATACTCAGATCAAGTTTGAATTTGGTTGGGATCCTTTTTTGTTTCCTTAGTAATGCCCCATGACTAAAAATTAGAAAACGTTTGTGCTTACATTTCAATTCACCTTGGCTAATTGCTTTGGAATTTCACAGTGTTTTTTTTTTACCGCAATACAAAAGTCTAGTTTTGTTTATGTCATTGTGACTTGTATGGTTCACTTGGAAAAAAATGGTAATTTTGACCGGTTCGTATTCTAACTTTTCCCTGGATCCAATTCTTTGAAATTGTAACAAACGCCACTAGACCCCAATATACAAGTCTGAATCTGACAGCTAGGTCACTAATGGTTCCTGAGTGTATACCCTTAATTAAAAATAACTTTTTCTTTTCTATGCAGACCACCATATTGTGTATGGTTTTTTGAGTAGACTACCAAATGCATGTAAGGTTAATACCTGTACAAAATTCATAACCAGACCAATACTGAATCTGTACGCTTATTATGTTCATATGGTAGGAATTATTTAACTCTCAATTAATAGAATAACTTTTGGATATAATGTATTTCTATGCTACGTGCAAAGGTTCAAATTTAGAGAAAAAGACATAAAGCAGAGTTAAACGCGCAGAGTAACATTTCCAGGATCTCTATTGGAAGCGAGTATGGTCGATGGAACGAGGTGAAAGCTGCACTTCGTTTGCAAACGAATGCCAAAGTAACTAAGATTCTTCTAGACTTGTAAGTTTCATTCAGCTGTTCAGTGCTGTTGTTTTTATGTTGAATATAACTTTTTTTAATTGAATGCATGACTTTTATTCTAAAAATAAATAATAAACATATGTTTTTGAAGAATTAATTGCTTTGAAAGGATTTTTTTCACTGGTCAAACAGGGAAAACTTTTCTATGTTTACATTCCATTCTCGGGGGGGGGGGGGGGGGGGGGGGGGGGGGGGGGGGGGCTCGTTGAGGGAAACACCGAAAAGGGACGATTTTAGTTAAGCATATCGGGAAAAATAGGGAACCACAGTCGAGGTTTTGCTAATCCAACGTATTCATCGGAAGTGTTTTATATGGTATATACTGTTTTATTTCTTTCCAAAGCATAAATTAAAATATGCAGGTGTAGCCAGATATTTTGTTAACGTGAAAGGGGGATCAAGCTTAGTCCAAATTATAATGAAGTCTTGAAAAGTTTTTTTAAACCATAGAAGAAAAAAGTAAAATCACAAAAATACTGAACTCCGAGGAAAATTTTAAAAGGAAAGTCCATAATCAAATGGCAAAATCAAAAGCTAAAACACTTCAAACGAATGGATAACAACTGTCATATTCCTGACTTGGTACAGGCATTTTCTTATGAAGAAACACATGTGAAGACTATTTTGTTATCAATTTTTGCTTTGCTATTTATCGCTGGGCTCTTTAGCACAGAAGTCTGGTCATGATACTCTGCACAACTATTTTGTTTCTTTCATTTATATTTGTTTTGTTTGGCACACCATGATGTCATATACACTTGTTCCCTTGTCACCATCTTATGGTGTTGATATATCTCAACTTGTAAGATTCATTCGTGTATGTAACAACGTATTAGATTTTAGCGAGAGAAATTTGTGTACTACTGAAAAATGATTACACCAGGGTTTTCGATATCACAAACTAGATAAAACATTTACTAAATTTTATCATCGGTACAAGGACATCATTCGTAAAAATAATTCAAAATGCAGACATCTTATACGTTCAGGTATTTCACATCCAATTTTGTATGGTAATATTCTTTACATAGCACAAAAATGTCGGTATTCACCTCAAAAGCTAACAAAACCTTTAAACAGACCTTTTAACAAGGGATATAGTTACGATACTGTTGTCAGTTCATTAAAGATTGCATATTTTGGCTTTAATATTGATTCACTTATAGGGTATTTGCATCGGAAATAAACACATTTATTCTAAAACCAGTTGTTGGCATGATACGGGTTATGTTCTTCTCATATATTATATGATGGTATAATATTAAACCCCTTACGGGAGGGATTGTATTTGATATTCATATGATGAGGACATAATCTTTCAATCAGTTTAATTGAGGTCTGGAGCTGGCAAGTCAGTAACTGCTTGTAGTCCTTTGTTAGTTTATGTATCATTGACATTTTGTTTAGTTTCTTTTGTTACCTATTCTGATATCGGACTCGGACTTCTTTTGAACTGAGTTTTACTGTGCGTATTGTTGTGTGTTTGTTTTTTTCTACATTGGCTAGAGGTATAGGGGGATGATTGAGATCTCAAAAACATGTTTAACCCCGCCGCATTTTTGCGCCTGTCCCAAGAAAGGAGCCTCTGGTCTTTGTTAGTCTTGTATGATTTTTAATTTTAGTTTCTTGTGTATATTTCGGAGTTTAGTATGACATCCATTATCACTGAACTAGTATCCATTTTGTTTAGGGGCCAGCTTAAGCACGCATTCGGGTGCGGGAGTTTCTCAGTCTATTAAAGACCCTTTGCTGGCCTTCGGCTGTTGTCTGCTCTTTGGTCGGGTTGTTGTCTCGTTGACGCATTCCCCATTTCCATTCTCAATTTTATGATATTTAAATGTGTATGTGAGATACATAGGTATTTACTTTATGACAGTATATTGTTTGCACACATTGTGCAATTTTAAATATTAACTACCTCCCTTGTACATGTACATGTGTGTACATAATGAATATCCCTAATATGTTAATGAACAGTTTGAATATGTTTTGCTTTTCATCATGATGTAAAATGTTTTTGGAAAGTTTTCACTCCATAGATATGGTTAATAAATTTATTTTGGCACTAAACTCAGTACACTGTTATCATTGTGTGCATATATATATATATAAATATTTAAACATGGTTTTTATGATTTTAGCAATGAACTCATGTCAGGAGGGGAAGAAATTGAAACTGATCATGAGAGAACGTTATTGCAGAAATGTAATAGTTTTGTAAATCCCCTTGAGTAAGTTTTAAACTTAAAAAAAAGCATACTTGTTTAAATAATTTTGAAATACATACTTGTATAAAAAATGATTATATTGAAATAAGAGTAGTCCATGTTGTATGGTGTGTATATCATTGAGGTTGGCTATTGCAGTTATCATGCATGTAGCTTGTTTTTTCATTTTACATATTAATAAAACATGGCTCACTGCAGGATCTCATAAATTTCTTAAAGCCAATGTTTTTAGTTATTATCACCCAGTGATGTTAAAGTCCTTATTGCACTCAGAGCCCCTCCCCATAAAAAAATATTTTGAACTATAACATGTTATTGAAAAATAGATAATCATATAACGCTATTTAAAAAGATGTATGCAATGCATGGCTAGTAAACATTCAATGTTGTGGTTGCCGAATCATTGCTGACAGTTTATTGTATGAACCACTGATATATGTAATCAAGATATACTGTTTTCATATCTTTAGAGGAATACCTCACTGTCAATGGATTATATGCTGTTTTATCCTTTAATCATGTTAACTTTTTTTGAATCAAATATGGAGTTTGAAATTGTCCTGGTTAACACAGCGTTGACATAATGGTTCTAAACATATTTAAATAATCGTTTATAATATTGGGATCGCGTATACACGTCTTTTTTAAAATCTTATTTCTGCATGTTTGTATTTAAAAAAAAGTAAATATAATTTTCTGCATCTTTTCATCCTCGCCATTTCCGGCGTTATTCGAGGTATTGCGAACAGAACCCATTTTATTTGTCAGGTTCACGCACGTGCACGCGACAAAAGTCTGCAATTTTATTTAAAAAATGTCCTGTCTCGATCGCTTTAAATTTCTCTTCTTTAACTACACGACAAAGCATGATATAATGTTTGCTGAAGTTTCAGTAACAACGGAAATAATTTCTTGTACCATTATTTGTTAAATATCCACATTCACGACTCCCAAAAAATAAGAAAACTGCATCTGCATATTATCTTGCGAATTTTTATGGCTGTAATAAGGTCATAAGAAGAACCCGCATATGAATTTCAGCAAAAATAAAACAGATCGGAGTTTTTGATATAACTTCCCATAGCACAGATCATTCCCAGTGTTATGCCTTAGCATTGTGTATATTGTAATTCTATAGCGTTGTTTGTAGTGTAATGCTAAATCTTCGTGTATAGTGGTATGCTATAAATGTACTGGAGTAATGCTATAAATGTACTGATGCAATGCTATAAGAATGCATCAAGGGCGATGTTATGAGAATGTATCCTTCCAGTATGATACTAAACAAAATGTACCAACTGTAATTGTATTAGAATGTACCTAGTGTAATGCAAGGAGACTGTTCATAATGTAATGCTATACGAGTTTACCTAGTGTAGTGTCATACGAATTGTGCCTGTATATAATGCAAATGAATTGCTTGTGTGTTAATATGATATAAAAATCAGGAGAATCCGAGATGTAGTATGATTGAAAATGAGACAACTATCTGCCACAGTTTAATGTAGATCGGGTGTCTTTTTCTGAGCGTCCGTTCTGTTCATGTTGAAAATAGTTTTTTGGTTGTATAAATATTTTACCAAGTATCATTCAATATACAACAAAATACCCAAAAGTTGAGAAATTTAAAGATTGAGCTATCAAAAAAATTAAGTGTCCTAAAGCATATCTAAAATTTTGGGGGATTTTTTCAAGAACCCTTACTTTTATTTGATATTTCAGAAGTATTAATGAAAAGCAATTTTCTTATCTAATATTAGCCAATTCTATCGTTTAATGTTTCCTCGATAAAGAAAAATTAAGCTTCCCCTATATAAACAATAAAAAATAACCCACATTTCGTTAATATCAATGTATTATTACGAAAACACAAGGTCCGTGATCCCAGTTTTTATATTGAAATTTGTAATTATATTGACCCAGAAGTCTTTCACAGAAGTTTAAGAAAAATATATCGTCAAACATTTAGACACCCCAGCTACCTTAAATGAAATAGAGGTAAGCAATTATTATGGGCAACCATACGGCCTTCAACGATGAGAAAAATCAATACCGTATAGTCGGCTATAAAAGGCTCCGACATTGTATACATTATTTTCTTCACCCCATCTTATACTCTTATACTCTGTTTTATCATAATCTTCACTTGAGACTTGAGAAGACAAATTTTACTTTAAAATTGTATTCACCTCTTCTGAATGATATACAACAGCACAACAAAAGAAAACAAATTTCGCTATCCCTTCGAAATTGGAATTTGATGAAGAAAAAATAACATATTCTATTTTTATCATACATCATTCTGTAGGCCTAGTTTCAGTTTCAACAATTGTTCTAAATTTAGATTTTACTTCCCCAAAAATTGCGGACGGAATAGAAGACACTTATTTATTTTCCGCACCTTAAAAACTGAGATTTGGATGACATAGATTTTACTTATTCTGGGATAAATATTACAGTGCTGAATTCTTAGTTTCTGTATAATGTTTTATGGACGGATCTGATGGGGTTTTTTTTAATTTTTTTTTGCTGTTGGCTTTGTTCTTCGACTTATAAATATTGCACTAGTTAGTGGTCGATTACGACCTTAGTATCTTTTCTATACTTTTTTGCATAGATATAAATCATGTCCTAAAATTATTAATTGCATAAGATACGGACATGCCAACGTCTTTCTTGTTCAACACACAAAAATTCACTAGCAATTTAATTATCCGTTACCTACAATTTTACGCTTCACTGTGTAAATGCACGTCGCATTCATAAGTTGAAAAACTGTGTGTATGATCGACCAAAGTCCGTTTTCAGAGACAAAGAGGCTGTGAAATGTCTATCATCTCTTCAAGATAAGTATGTTGTTGTTCCTGCGGACAAAGCTTCAAATAATATTGTCTTTATATGCAAACTGTATTACTAGGAGTGTCTTGTAAATAAAAGAATTAGGAATAAATGAGCACTCAGGTAATTCCACAATACAAAAACATATCATTTGACAAGGATGATATTTTGGCGAATCATAAGTCCTTCATAGCTTCAATGAACATTGCACTGAACAACAAATCGGAGGACTTACCTTGTTTGTATTGGATACCTAAACTTCACAAAATTCCGTACAAACAACGGTACATTGCCGGCTCATCTGCATGTTCCACTAAAAAATTGTCAATTAGATTGACTGAAATTCTGTCCTCAGTGAAAGTGGGTCTTCAGAAATACTATGAAACTGTTTACTCGCGTAGTGGTATTAACCATATGTGGATTCTTAAAAACTCCAAAGAACTTCTGGATAATTTTAAATCTCGGTCTTTTCCTGAAATAAGTTCTATCAAAACTTTTGATTTTTCAACTTTGTATACCACCGTTCCCCATGTGAAATTGAAAAACCGTCTAAAAGAAATAATCCACAATGCTTTTCATCATAAAAATGGTAGCATACGCTATAAATTTATTATTTTGGGATACCATAAGGCATATTTTGTTAATAGTGAACAATATACACTGAAGATACACTTTTCAATTCTGGTGGTTTTATGAGCCACGAACTCATAATAAAACTATATTCTAATTTTACAAAGTTAACTTTCGATACTCCTGTGCAATCTGTAGACCAGTGTTACTTCTCCAAGTATCTTATGTTACAACACTAAAAACAACTTATTCGCTGTGTAACACATTCTATACGAAAACGAATAAATGTTTTTGTTATATAAAGTTTTGTATCAGACCTGCAATATATAAAAGTAGTAACCTTATATACATATAATATAGGTATTCATGAATAAAAAGAGGTCTAACTGTATTTTTATAAGAAATATAAGTTAGCAGGACTTGTATATAATACATGACTCTTCGTTTGAGATAAAACTTTTCAAAATATCAATACTAATCTGGTGCTATGCATTTTCGATAAGTAAAACAAATATCTTAAAACAACGAGAAAAGTGTAAAAAAAAAGAGACGAATGACACAAAAGGGATGTCATTTTTGTCGTCAAGATTTTTTCGCAATCGACCATCATTTTCAATTTCTAGTTGTAAGTCAAGATATGAGGCAGACTTAACCGTATATGATGTATATTTCAAGTTCGATGGGATTGCATTCAACATAGTCACCAAACTTTAATTTTTTTAAGTGAAAGGGGACATCATCTATATAGGGAACGAGAAGTTAAGGATAGTGCTAGCTTGTTTTCATTATTTCGTTAAAACCTCCTGTATGAAGTAACCTTAATATGATTAAAGGAACAAATCGGCAAGACGAGCAGAACAGATGGTTTCCCTAAAAATGCAGATTGTTTGTTGAAAAACACGTGTTTCAAACGTAGCATCTTTAAGATGCAAGTTTCATATAATTTTTTATAATCAGAGTTGTTTTACAAATTAATTTTATCAAACAAAGCAGGATTAACTCTTTTAATTTATCTTCAATTTTGGAATAGAAAATACTTGTGTAAGGGTAAAACAATCAAATGTTTAATACTATTGCAAGATGAAAGTGTCTTAGATTGTACAAAACATGTTGTATGTACTCTAACAGAACTTTGGAATGTTTTAGTACCATCATATGATTCATGCGTCCTCTAGAATAGTAGCTTCTTCATAACTTTGAAGCCAAGCTTTGATTACTGATGTAATTGATGTTACTAATTGAGAAATGGGTTTCGTGGAGCTCTTGGAAGATCCAGCAATGTAACGTTGTTTGTAAAAAGTAAAATAACACAAATACCGAACTCTTGTGTAATTTAGGTTTTTAATACAGTAAAGGAAGATCCAGTTTTTCATCTTTGTTTGAAATTCCACAGGAACATAGAACAGACATTATGATTATCCAGGATGTCCTCCTTGGTAAGTGTCGTGGGGGTATATGTTGAGTTTCCAAGTGAATTGTCAATACCTAATTCACTTGGAAACTCAACATATACCCCCACGACACTTACCAAGGAGGACATCCTGGATATGTTGAGTTTCCAAGTGAATTGTCAATACCTAATTCATTTATCAAGCAGTTGTTGAAATGTAATTTATTTGAGAATTTATCTGCGGGAACAACAACATATTTGTCATGGAGGTAGGACTGGTGTTTTGCAACATTTGGGTAAAAAACAGATATTTTTCTAACAATCAAATTACCAAGCTTATTTATTCCAATGCATGAAGGCTCTTAAAACCTAATCTATTTATTCCACAAAAACACAGTCTTTTGTTGATGGTTTGCTATCGCCTTATATTCACCTTCACCTGTTATTCATATGTCATATAACTTTTCATGTTGTGATTGTCTTTGTTCAAGTTCTTTCCTTGTTAATTTTTTTACGAGAAAAGTACTATTTTCCTTGTCATGATTACATTTTATTTAAAAAGAAATTCAAAATATCAAAAATTATTCTCTTAATCAAGTGACTGAACTGATATGATAGCTAAAGACCAACTTAATTTTGTGAACATAGACGTTATCAGTATGAGAAACAAAAGTAAATAGAAGAAGGAAGACAAGGTTTGAATGAAATTGAAATAAAACCTTCATATGGCTGAAGAACACAAATAATCCGATGCCCTATATCTTCGATTTGTGAATCCCAATTTTGGGAATAAGCTAAAAATTGTATATTGGACTATGTGCATGTGGTTTCCTTGTAATATATCTTTTTTTTAAGGTCTATCAGCTTGTTTCAGAAGTAATAAAAATTATGTTTATTTAGATTCCGGCTCATATTGATAAAAACGGTAATAAATAAAAAGGTAAAAAAAGAAAAAAAACCCAATATAAAGCCCTTAAAATGTTTCAATCAACATTAAAACACAATTTTTCATTAAAGCTCTACCTCGCATTCAGTTGATAACTGTTATCTACGAAAAGACGTCTGAATTAATGATATAAAAAATGTGACGGTAAATATTTCAGAATATTATTTGTCAGGCAATCAGATTACCAACCTAGTGGCGAATGTAATCCAAGGCTTGACTTCCCATACTCAATTGTAAGTACACTGTAAAATAGAAACATCAGTACATATGCAATATGTTAACACGTTTTAAAGGATCTCTACTTAACATTCAGAAAGTTATATGCATTGTATTGGAATCATAATTTTGTATTTGTTGTTATTGGCTAGGAAATAGTTTTCAGTAAATATGAGTTAGTTTGGTTTTTATTTTTGGGGAGGGGAGTTTTGCATCAAACTGATGAGTCAACATTTTTTAACTTATTTTTATAGTTTGACTGTTACACCATTGTCCTAGGTAGAGCGGGTGGGGGATGGAGCGTTGTTAACATTGTTAACCCACCCAAATGTTGCAAAAAGAGCGAGACCGGGTTCTTTGACAGGGTAAGCGTCTCCGGCAATGCAACATGTTAAACTGTCACAATTGGGAATACAATGGAATACAATACAGAACATTAGAAACAAAAAACCAACGGCATGATGTAATACAAAACAATAAACGAAACCCAAATATAACAGACTTCAACCAACGACATCCATTGACATATCGTTTGCATTAAATTGCAATGATAATTAGCCGAGGGAAAGGAACAAAATATAACTGACGCTTGCATCTTCCATTAGTCAATTTTTGTTTTAAGATTACCAAAAGATATGCTATAAGCTAGTGGCATTTCAAAATTTATTGTATACAGCTCTTTTTATGGCGATCAACTGGTTTTCAGTCTAAATTGATTTCAATTGATGTTGGTTAAAGCCTGACTTTCCGCAATAATATTATCATGAAATGATATATAACAAATGAATTGCCAAATGTTCATTTTGAGCTTTGAATAAGGTTTCTTATTTGACAGGGTTGGCTAAAGATATTTTATGTCAGAACGATTGTTAACCAATATTTCTTTCATGAAAAAATATGGTTTATAAAAAAACAAAAGAATCGGTGTGCAATAAAAGCTGATGAATAGAGAATAATGTTTATTTCAAACTAAATACCTAAGATTTGATTGATATAAACCATAATCCTTACCTTAACCCTAACCCTAACCGTTACACCCATCTAACCCAATAACCTTAACCCCAACACTAACTCTAACCCTAACCCTAACCCTAAACCTAAACCAAACCCTAACCCTAACTCTAACCTAACCATAACCCCAACCCATTTCTTATCTTCTTTTCATTAATTTAAGTTTCATTTAATGATAACTTTTATACCCACACAGTTCAGATGGTATTACGTTATCGTATCAATTCAGTAACACTATTTTAAGAATCTTCATTTTTCTATTTCTTGTAAATTGTACAACTCAAATGTATAATAAAGGCAACAGTAGTATACCACTGTTCGAAAATCATAAATCGATTAAGAAAAAAAACAAATCCGGGTTACAAACTAAAACTGAGGGAAACACATCAAATATAACTACGACACAACAGAAACACACCATTAAAATGTAACACACACAGAAACGAACTTTAATATAACAATGGCCATTTTCCTGACTTGGTACAGGACATTTTAAGAAAAACATGGTGGGTTGAACCCGGTTTTGTTACTAGCCAAACCTCCCGCTTTTATGGCAATGTTAAATATAACATTAAAATGACAACATTACATGACAGGACTACAATACAAATAAATGGGAGAACATATCGGACGGAGAAACATACGAATAAAATGATTTTAAACAAAATTTAAACATTATTGCCAAATAAATAAAATAAAGAAAAAACTTTATAAAATCCAAGGGTTAGGGCTATGGTTAGGGTTAGGTTAGGTTAGGTTAGGGTTAGGTTAGGGTCAAGGTTAGGGTTAGAGTCATGGATATGGTTTGAATCCAATTGTAATGAAACCTTTCTAAGGGTGAAAGGGACAATTAAGCTGATGCTATACATATTCGATTTCGGAATCACAGTTTTAAAAACAAGCGGACAAATTGTACATTGACAATGTGCATGTGATTTTATTGTAATATGTCCTATTTTTAGGGCGATCAGCGTGTTTCAAATGTAGTACAAATAATGTAAAAGTGATGCCTGCAAATAACAAAGAGACTATGACGGGAATTAATAATTATGCTAGAATTAACAAAATTATTTGTTTCCAGCAACAACAAAAAACACGAAAGCTCTACCTCACATACAGTTGGTAACATTTTCTACGACTAGGGCGAATGTATTCCAAGGCTTGGCTGCCCTAAATACCGTGTAGGAACACTGTATAACAGAGACGTCTATCAGTACATACGCAATATATTTACACGTTTTAGAGGATCCCTACCGAGGTTCACGTCATATTTCAGTGAGACGTATAAGAAGAAATATCAGTTTGACTAATCGGACGGAACGGACGGATTGATCCATCTGACTGATTGAACTCGGACTTTGAATTTGATAATTCAACCATCTCGATTGTATAAACCAGCGAATCCACTTGTACCAGTGTAATAATCCATATTTAACGAAAAATAAATGAAGGAAACAGAAGTTTAAAATTTCTTGGTTAATTTTTATTTAAGTGACTTGAATAACAGATTAGCAAAAACTATTGTTGGTCATTATTTAGATAAACACCCTTGAACAATTTAAGTTTTGAAGATGATTCATGTATGTGTATATTAATCCCATAATCCTGGGTTGAGAATACTTTTATCTATTTCTGAAGATTTGCTAATGAAAAAGATGTTTGCTAAGTTGTCAAAAACTCTATGTGTATGATTTTTAAAACAAAGTATATGAAGATTTATAATGTGCCCAAATTGTATTCATATGGTACTGGATAACAATTTGTTGATGAATTTGAATATCTTTGATAAATTTTTGTAATGATTTAAATGATAATTGTGCAATACAGAGACAATATCAAATTAGTTGCAGGAAAGTTTAAAGGGTGAAGCTAAAATTTAACAAATGTTCTACAGGTGTTAAGATTCATCTTTTTCAGTCTTATTGTATGAATAGCTATTGTCATTCTTTATGATCTAAATGTATGTCTGCCTCTTTAAATAAAATGACAGTAATTTATAATATTGCTTTCAGAATAATAATTGAATATCAATATAGATGTAGTGCAAGTAATGAGTTAGTCTTAAATGAAGTTATGTCCTTCAAGGAAGTTATGAGAAAGTCAATGTTTAGTTTGTTAAAGCGGTTGAAAATATTTGAAAATCATTTGGTTTATACAATTCTCAGGGGTGATTTGTTGTAGAGTATGGAAAATGAGTTATATCTATTTAGTTTTAATTATAATTAATACTGTATATATTTTACCATTCTATTCTGCTTAAAAAGATTATCTTATCTTATCTGATTTTAAAATATCGTTAATTGACTAAAAAAGACATATCTAGGTAACAAACAAAAAGTAATCTTAATCATAAAAAGGACCGATACCGAGTTAGTTGTCAGGGTTATTGTCTCCTGTTATGCCTGCATCACCCGCAATGCGAATAATAATTATCATTCAGTCAACATTTTACAATGGAAAATAGAACACAATCTGTAAAATTACAAATAATACGACTATTCTGGTGTTTTAAGATCTAAGAACTACGGAACCTATCAAATGTTGACGTCATTTATATCGATATGTTATGTTTTCTTTCAAAATTAGGTCATTCACCACTAGTTCTACCCCAGGGCAACTAAGAATTTAACGTAATCCATTCCTTTGAAGTATGATGTTCAAACTGTAGGCTACTTACTCAACAGGAAAAAATTTATTATGCTAAATCTTTTGAGCCTCTGGACTGTTCCACGGACAATGTCGTTTACGGAATTGAATGTACTTTATGTTGACTACTTTATGTTGGTGAAACTCGACACACTTTGCGTAAAAGGATGAATCAACGCCGGTCTGATAATAAAGATCCACAATTCAGGGTTCTTTACAACCATTTTAATCAACCGGACCATGATCCTTCTTTATCTATGAAAGGTCGCATCATCGAGAAAATTTATTACCACTCCAATATCAAAAGTACTCCTTTCCGGAAGGATAGAGAGAATTTCTGGATAAGGAAACTAGCTACTGCAATGCCATATGGTTGCAATGATAACATCAAAGGAGTAGGAAATTTGTCAAGTCCAGCCTGCAGTGATCTAAATGTAATGAGTTTATTTAATACTACTTTAAGACACAAACGTAGTCATGGGCAAAAACATTACCATCGCCCTAACGTTAAAAAGTCTTCAAAATCTAGATCGCCCTTTCGGAGCTTTGATGACCTTCTTTCACATATTCATCAACCGCTAGTGTTATATTACGTTAGAACTATTCTTTTTTCACTAACAGTTAATTTTCGAAAATGTTTGAAATATTATGCACTTCACAAAGGATGCATAAATACATGTTCTCTAATATACAGACTGGTCAGTATAATTTGTGATGTAGCTCTTTTCCGTCTTTTTAAACCAATGAGATCAGAACCTTTACATGAGGAAAAGAGGAAATTCCTTCCTGTTCAGTTTACCAATTAAGGAATTGATGCAATCAACATAAGCAACGTTCTACATCACAAGGAGGTAACATTTAAAATTCCACTTTATTTTCAAAATCAGTCTGTTTCTAATGTATCCTACAGTTACACCAAAATCATTGCACCTAAAGTATTTAACCATAAGCTATCTGTGCAGGATCTTGATTTAGAACAGTACCTAAAAAACCCTATGACATGTGACTGTTCCCACTCGCCTTTTATTTACAGCCCCTCTGGCCATGTTATTACTGGGGATCTAAACATAATTTAACATGAATATCTCCGAAAGGTGATATCTCATGGTCCTTAGTTTAGAGAACCCCAGCACATCAATTGGAACCATAACTTCAAAATAATAATGAATTCCATTGAGGACTACGCTAGAGCATGGGCTAAACGAAAAGAAGTTGAACTGGACACTTTGTCAGAATGGGTCAACACAATCAGGTCTCTGAAAAAACTTCGCATTCATAAGTTGAAAATCTGTGTGAATGTCGACCAAAGTCCGTTTTCAGAGACAAAGAAGCTGTGAAATGTCTATCATCTCTTCACGATAAGTATGTTGTTGTTCCTGCGGACAAAGCTTCAGATAATATTGTCTTTATATGTAAATCGTACTACTACGAGTGTCTTGTAAAAGAATTAGGAATAAATGAGCACTCAGGTAATCCCACATACACAAACATATCATTTGACAAGGATGAGATTTTGGAGAATCATAAGTCCTTCATGGCTTCAATGAACATTAAATTGAACAGCAAATCGGAGGACTTACCTTGTTTGTATTGAATACCTAAAATTCACAAAATTCCGTACAAACAACGGTACATTGCCGGCACATCAGCATGTTCGACTAAAGAATTGTCAATTAAATTGACAAAGATTATGTCCGCAGTGAAAGAGAGACTTCAGAAATACTGTGAAACTTTTTACTCGCGTAGTGGTATAAATCATATGTGGATTCTAAAAAACTCCTGGATAATTTTGAATATCGATCTTTCTCTGAAATTAGTTCTATCAAAACTTTTAATTTTTCAAACCTGTATACCATCATTCCCCATGTGAAATTGAAAAATTGAAAACCTTCAGACACTTGCCAAAAACAAGAAGATCAAAGAAGCCAGATCATTTAATTTCACATTCAGATATAATGATGATGTTCTTTCCATTAACAATCCAAAATTTTAGTGATTGGGTTCCATTTATATATCCTCAAGAACTAGAAATTACAGAAACAACAGACACGGTCTCCTCTGTCTCATTTTTAGACTTATACCTCGAATTTGACATAAGCGGTCATCTCAGTACCAGAATCTATGACAAACGAGACGATTTTAATTTTGAAATTATCAATTCCCCCCACCTTAGTAGCAATATACCAACTTCACCTGCTTATGGTTTAAATTCATCCTTAAAACGGGAAAATACTTTTTTTTAAATTCAGAACATTTTGTCTGACCTGTCAAGACATAAAGGAAGCAGGCTTGTGCGTAGTGTTTTTGCTGCAGCAGCATAAGCTTGTGATAATGTCAGTTGAAGGTGAAACTAAGTGACTAATGGTATATCAGTGTTGATCGGAATGCAGTTTTATTAGCATTAGTTATTCTGCTTGGCATGGCGATTATTTGGATTTTGCCCTTCATAAATGGTTCATCAAACAATGAAAAAAACATGAAACAACGAAACCCTCTGTATAACAGGCTACTGACTTTGGACATGCACATAAAGAATGTGGCGTGGTTTAACACGCTCACCTCAACCCTAACCTGCGACAGTTGTGTTACAGCACAGCATAAAAACAAACTGTAAAAATCATTTGCCATAGGCTGAATTTAAAAGATCGGCACGAGGCAAAGAAAATCAGATTTGAATGTTTTGCAAACTGATCAAACAACTTTCTGTGAAACCTATATCAGGCAAGACTCTGTGTCAACAGTTTAAACATTTTACTGACGTTGAAAATATTCTTTCCTCATAGAAAAAAGGGTTGATAATACTTGTATTTTTCCTAAAATGATCCGGCCGTTCAACAATCACAGATATTATAAGAAAAACAATATTATCAGTCCATTTATTAAGAGAAGTTGCTGCTAATGTAGGTTTATCATATACCTTTAAATTATCCAGGAGTGAGAGAGAGAGAGAGAGAGAGAGATTATATTTATATATATATATATATATAGAGAGAGAGAGAGATTATACATATATATAGAGAGAGAGATTATATAGAGGGTGTGTATGTACATGCAAAAATGGTTTACAACATGACTCCAGTCAATGGTAATGTGTAATTCGTTTTTTTTTTTTTTTTTTTTTGTTGGTTTTTGTTTTGTTTTTTTTATTTTGTTTTTGCCTTTTTTTAAGATTGGCGTGCTAAGCGGTGGGGGGATTGGTGGGTTGCTGCTTAGTATTTAACATTGAGAGCTTTTCAGAAGGACACAGAAAACAGAAGACAATGATTTTGTTATAGGTACTGATCAATTTTGTTTTGTCGTTTCTTTCAGAACTCCTTTTATTATATCCTTATATATATTTATTATTTGAAATAAACATACAATCACCTGTATGTCAATGTGAAATATAAATCTTATATCCTCTTTACCACTGAAAAAAATGAGCTCTTAGAATCATTTCCGTTTTTTCTCAAATAGCGGTATCTGCTCAGTGTTAGAAATGAAAGGAACAACATCTTATGAATTTGTGCATCCGCTTTTCTATAATTTTCACGGACCCTTAAATGGGTTTTTGTTATGTGCAGAGCGCGTGGTATTCACTCTTCACGATATATCGAATTTATATTCCATTCCAACTAGACGTGAAGGTATCATTTTCTCCCTTCCGAACTAACGTAACTCTTATTTTGTTATTGACTGGTATTTGTTACTGAATCGTTCGAAATTCGATAAGTCAATTATAATTGCTTCGCTTTTGCCATGTTTACCTATTGATATATCAAATTGAGAATAGAAATGGGGAATGTGTCAAAAAGACAATAACCCGACCATAGAGCAGACAACAGCCGAAGGCCACCAATGGGTCTTTAATGCAGCGAGAAACTCCCGCACCCGGAGGCGTCCTTCAGCTGGCCCCTAAACAAATATGTATACTAGTTCAGTGATAATGGACGTCATCCTGAACTCCAAATTATACACAGGAAACTAAAATTAAAAATGATACAATACTAACAAAGGCCAGAGGATCCTGATTTGGGACAGGCGCAAAAATGCGGCGGGGTTAAACATGTTTCTTGAGAACTCAACCCTCCCCCTATACCTCTAGCCAATGTAGAAAAAAGCAAACTCACAACAGTACGCACAGTAAAACTCAGTATAAGAGAAGTCCGAGTCCGATGTCAGAATAGGAAACAAAAGAAAATAAACAAAATGACAATAATACATAAATAACAACAGACTACTAGCAGTTACTGACATTCCAGCTCCAGACCTCAATTAAACTGATTGAAAGATTATGTCTTCATCATATGAATATCAGGCACAATCCCTCCTGTTAGGGGTTTAGTATTATACCGTCATAAAATATATGAGAAAAACATAACCCGTGTCATGCCAACAACTGATTTTAGAATAAATGTGTTTAATTCCGATGCAAAGATGTCTAGTGTGTATTAGGTCAGAACGTTAATTTTACTATACATTATTTATTTACTAGCATTTGTCTGTAAATTGAATTGTTTCATATTTTTCATGTCGGGGCATTTTATAGCCGACTATATGGGTTTTTCTCATTGTTGAAGGCCGTACGGTTGCCTATAATTGCTTACATCTATTTCATTTGAAGTTTGGTGGATAGTTGTCTCATTGGCTATCCTACCATATCTCCTTATTTTTATATGGGAAGACAATTCTGCAGTTAAAATATATTTTATAGAACTACTTTTGTTTTTTTAGTTATGCGTTTTCTGCCTCCCTTTCGCATGTTCTATACTTCATTTACAAGTAACAAAATCTATTGATTTACTATATAATTACCATAAAACAATAATCTGATTATTAATATGTCAACATTGTATTTTCTTGAAAATTTTATCCATTCGAGATTATTAAATCTTTTATATGGAAACAAAACATATGTTTAATTTCTGAAAACAGTTAAATATGCATTTCTTCTTACACAAAAATTAAACGCGTTCAGTAATTAAATTGACCACCATATTAGTCAAACAACGAGTTGATGGATTTTAGTTATGAAACAAATTGTTTGAAAGGTTCGATTTGGCTCTCAGTCTGTTTTTACCTAATCAAAAATACAAAAAAAAAAGAAATTATACATAGATTATGTCAGTAAGACAATAGCAAATTCTTAAAAATTGGTGATTCTTTACATATCATACGTTTTCATCCTTTGAAAAAGTTATTCTTTTGATAAATATACAGCTAAAATAGCTGGAACAGTTACTGGTACTGTTGTAGTGCTTTGTGTTATCGCATTCTTTGTAATAAAAACATTTGTGGCTGTACATCTGCTTTCCTTACGAATGAAATGGTTTATACGCTTGGCACTTTTTATCTGACGAAACATGCAAAATATGTGTGCACACATTGTTTCAGGAGGCACGAAATGTTATTCCCTGTATAGAAAACTGTATGGAAAAAAATCACTATGGTGTTTAAAAAAATCCTACTAGTATATTAAAATAACGCTTCAGACATTTTATAACACAACTGGGTCAGTTCAATCCTATGATTATCCATTGTTTCTTTCATGAATTGGCTTCTAATCAGACATTTGTTTTGAATATCATGATGTTATATTTATTTGTATATCACATATTTGTGATATCTAACTTATTTACCATGTATATTGTATCTATTCATATGCAATTATTACAGTGATTTTTAAATCTTGTTATGTGAGTATGATTTATAAATGAATATTTATGACAAAAAGTTTTGTAATGTTGTTTATACATAAAGTTAAGTTTTTATTTTAAGATTTGTCACATTCTTTACTGTTTTATTCAGAGTCTGCATGTACTAATTTGATTGATCCTATACAAAGGAATCCAGAATCCAGAACAACAACACAATTTCATTTGCTTTGATAAAATCATTTTGTTCATGGAGCGCTTTCCGAAACAGATATCCTGTGTAGTCCAGTCGATTTGTGAAACATTTGTTCAGATGGTGGTAAAAGCACCAAACTTTGCATAGTTTTAGTTTGGGTCATAGTTAACATTTTTAGCTATGAACCCATTTCTGAAATCAAAATGGCTGCTATTGGCGGCCATTTTAAAATGGCCACGAGAAAATTAATAATAAAATAAACAAAATTAATAAAAATTAATTACTTTACCAAATGTAATAAAACTTGGAATATTTATCATTTACATTAAGGGCTATAATCTGAGGACATCAGGTATTGAATAACTGGCAGCCATCTTATGTAAGAAAGAATAAATCAACAAATAATGAAAACTATTTAGAATGTACCTTTATTTACTATTCCCTATTAGGTTTACTAAATACGATATCTTCTCATTGGTCTTATGTAAACGTGGATATTGGATATGCGGTTTATTCCAACTTATAGTATGTTTCTATATATTTTTTCTGAGATCATATCCGGGAACCAGTAGGTAAAAAAAACAAAATATCTATGAATATTATATATCTCCCCAAAAGAGGCGTACTTTGTGAAGCAGCTGTATTTAAAAAGTGGGACCTACAGGTCACGAGACTTTATATTAATCTCTACATTCGGTAATGTTTCAGCATCGCTGATTTGCTGCGTCATTCTTATTGCTAAGTTCAAACTGTCAAAAATGCAGTTATTATAACAACATTAAAACTTTATAACGTCATCAGACCCCGTAGATGCAATCGAAGTGATTAAGTTATTTGAAGAACGATTATAAAGTGTATGCAAATATTAAATGGTTTTCAAACGTATGTGAAATGGTTTATGAGCCTGCATGTGAGAAATACTTTTGATTAAAAATAAGAATAATGAAATAAAGAAATTGTTTTGATTGAAGTGTGAAAAGGAAAATACATCAGAAGTATTGTATGTATCGTCAATAAATATATTTTAATATTTAATGTCACAATTTGTTTTGACTGGTTTTGTGTTATAATTCAAATGGAAATTTCATGTAGTATAGTTACATAAGTTAGTGATAAGATCATGTAATATAGTTACATAAGTTAGTGATAAGATCATGAGGTGCAAAATCTGAATTTTATATTTTAATTTAGAATGATGTATCAAATTTGTCTTCCAGAAAGTAGAATAGCGAATACCATTTTTACTAAATAGACAAAGGCTTTTGTGACGATGGATCAATTTACCGGGGGGAGGGGAGTTCGAAAGAAAAAAAATATTCATAATCTACATGAATTTACTTTCCGTTTTAAATGGGATTATAAGAATAAAAACTACTGAGTATTGTTTTCTTGTAAACGTCAGGAGAAGAGATGTGAACATGCATCTACTAACGGTTATTAGATCTAGCAGATTGTTTCTCGGTTACACCTTCTTTTCAAGTTATCGTCAGTGTAAGCTATATCTGATGTTGTTTGACCAATTAATCAGATCAAATCAACTATAACAAAAGTAAAATATACTACCGGTATAACATTAAGTATGATAATGAATTAAAGAAATATTTGGCCTATATAGAAATTTTACTTTTATTCTAGAAAACTTTTGAATCAAAAGCAGTATTTTAAAAATGGTTTGCACTCAAAAGAAATATGACCATGTATTACAATGCGTGCACACTATGTCTTAAATACTGATTAAGTGTAGCCAATGTTAAGACTATATTTAAACCAGGGTAGTCTTTACTGATCCTTGTTTCTGTAGATACATCACGACAACTTAGTTTATGCATCATTAAACTAAAGTAGTCTATAGTGATACTTGTTTCGGTGGAAATATCACGATAACTTAGTTTTAGCATCATTATACTACCAAGGTAGTCTGTTGTGATACTTGTTTCTGAAGATTCATCACGAAAACTTAGTTTTAGCTTCATTATACCCTGGTAGCCCATAGTGATACGAACAATTAGTGGAAGAAGAGAAACGTCGTAATCTAGATGACAATTACAACAGGCAAACATAGGATATCAATGGAGCAAGACAGAAAAATAATAAATAAAAAAGTCACAAATCAATTTTACAATAACTTCAACAAAATCTGCTCTCATCTTCACATTACATTACTACTTATGTGCATCATATCAGCAATCGTTCAAACAATGATTCTTTTTTGGAAGAACATGAACATTTTGAAGGATTGGTAAAAGAAATACATGAAGTACCTAAAGATCCTAACAGAGAATAATTTCGACAATCAATTTAGCGTTTAAACTTTTATGTTAATAATTTTAACGATTTAATACATACTAACATTAGATATATGACTATAAATACATGTTGGGGTAGTTTTGAATATACATCAAACTTTTAACGTTATTTATCAGACATGATTGATGATTTGTTGCATGCACATGATATACATATGCTTAAAGTTAGCCTTTGATTTATGAGCATTCAATACCTAAACAAGATTACTAAATGGACGTAAGTTAAATGTTCAAATGAAAAGAACATTGTTTAATTCGTGCGTCTGAAGCGATTTTCATGAACGCTCAAATCCAAATAGTTGAAAGCTAAAGATAAAGCTAAAGATGTACAAAACCTACACACGTTATTATTTATATGATCAAAACGGACCTTCGAAATAGCCAAATTCATATAAGGTCAACTTTGCCTGAGGGAGTTGAAACCTTTAGTTTCTTACTGATTTCTTAAGGTAATCAACGGAACTTTTTAGAAAAGTTGCTATTAATGATGTCAGTACTTAAGCACTGACTACTGAGTTGTTGATACCTCGAGACTAATATTCCACCAGAAGAGGTTATGACTTAGTCCTAGTAAATGAAAACTATATTGGAAAAAAACATATAGATATACATAAAGTACCTAAATAACCCAATATTGATTAATTTCGACAAACAATTTAGCGTTTAAACATTTATGTTAGTAATGTGAATTATTTAATATTTTACTACATAATTACATTACATATACGATAATAAATTACATGTAGGGGTAGTTTTAAATAAACATCATATCTTTAATGTTATCATGCAGACATGCTTGATGAGTTGTTGTATGCACATTATGTTATACTTTCAATAGTAGCCTTTAATTTAGAAGAATTCGGGATTTAGATAATATTATTAACTGGACGTATGTTAAAGAAGATATATCTTCTCCGTCTTTAATGTAAACCATGCATAACACTTTGGCATTTCAGTTGCTCCAATATTTTTTTATTAAAGAAAACAAATAATTAAATCAAACATTTGATCATTCCCACCGGTTTTTTGTTTGCTTCCACAAATCTTAAGGCACATACAAAATTAACATGGAATTTGTTATAGGCACATAAGTCCAGTTATGCTTAACATATTTATGTTTGGTGTGACGTCCATTTTCACTGAACTAGTACACAATTTTATTTAGGGGCCAGCTGAGGACCAATTCCGGTAGCGGGATTTTCTCGCTGCATTGAAGACCCATTGGTGGCCTTCGGCTGTTGTTTGCTCTTTGGTCGAGCTGTTGTCTCTTTGAAATATTCCCCATTTCCATTCTCAATTTTATATATATATATGTAAACCTACAAATCTCTAAAAAGTATCAGAAATATTTGGAGCATCCTTTCAGAATCTCAATAAGCTTTTAATAAATCCATCAAAAAGTTACATTGGTCGTTGGAACATTTTCCTGAATCAAGCAATGAAGTCATTGCGGAAATAACTCAAAAAAGTCAAATATATACGAAACTAAATTTGAGAGATATTGAAATGCTCCATTGGTTACTATGAGGGTCCTTTAACGGGTAAGTTTCATGTGTGTATTTGACCTTTCTCAGTCATCTGAAATAAAAGAAATTTTAATCTTATAAGCTGTACACCTATTATTTTGCCTAAAGACGTTTTGGATATTATTGAATAAGACCAATTTAAATTTTATGTAAAACATGACTACAATACACATGTAAATCAAGTTTAATTGAATAAACCTTTGGTTCTTTTTAGAGAATTTTACATGCATGACTTTTTCAGGTTAGTCACAGATTGGAGGAGATAATACCCCTCCTGGAGCACATGGTCACACTTATGTTTTTTTTGTGCAGTCTGTAATTTCTTTTACTTATTCTGATTGCATTATATTTGTACTGATGTTGGAGCGCCGTCAACACTTTCCGTGCAATATTTTATACACCATTCAACCAATCCTTTTCAAAATTTTAACATGTGGTTACAGATGACAAAATGAAGCAAAGTCAAGTTCTTTATTTCACTGTTCAGGAGTTATGGTCCTTAATATATTGAAACATGGCACTCTATGTCGTTTCCATACACAAACTAATGAACTTCTCTGCGAATGCTTTTAGAATTGAAATATCTTGTTACTGATAATGAAATTGATGTCAAGTTTGATATTTACGATTTTCACTTTTATCGTTCAGGACATATTCTCCTTGATCGATTAGAAATTAGGATACGGAACGTGGCAAGTCAAACAATCCTGAAAGTATTTACCATACAGTACACTAGAATACATCAACACCCGTTTTGCTGTCAATTTGACAGCTTATTTATTGTTTTGTGAAATGTCATTGAAAAGTCTTGTAAAAAAGGTGTGTTGTAAACATCACACATAGTTTCTGGTTGTATCATATGGTCTCTGTGGGATAATTGTCTCATTTGCAATCATAAGTAAAATTTACCCCCGGTATAACATTAAATATGATCATAATGAATTAAAGACATATTTGGCCTATATAGAAATTGAAAATGGTTTACACTCATAAGTAATATGATCATGTATTACAATGAGTGCGAACCATTTCTTAAATACTGCTTAAGTGTAGCCAATGTTAAGACTATATTTAAACCAGGGCAGTCTATAATGTTAATTGTTTCCGTAGATACATCACAATAACTTAATAGTTTTAGCATCATTAAACCAAGGTAGTCTATAGTGATACTTGTTTCGGTAGAAACATCACAATAACTTAGTTTCTGCATAATTATACTACCAAGGTAACCTTTAGTTTCTTAATAATGTCTTAAGGTAATCAAGGAAAAAGTTAAGAACAGTTGCTATTAATTATATCAGTACTTACGCACTAACTACTGAGTTTTTGATACCCTCGGGACTAATATTTCACCAGCAGAGGTAATGACTCAGTGCTAGTAAATGAAAATCGTATTGGAAAAACATATATATATATATATATATATATATAAACAAGTCTAAATTGAAAACAACGTTCAAACCTATGATTGCGTTGGATAAAAACCGCAATTTTTATACGTGTGCATGCAAAACAAATTTCTTGTTAGAGGGGTTTAAATACAGCACAAACAACATTTTCCAAAAGACCAAAAAAGTGAAAAAGTATATTTTAACAAAACGGATTTGACTAACAGGTCGAACAACAAATGTTCTTAAAACCTGCCGACTGCCATTGGCGATTGCCAAATAAACGGATCACCAGGTGTAATAAATGAATCTTATTTATAAATTAATACCAGCCAGAAAACAATAAACTTGCGGCAAAGATGGTATACCGCAAACAAAAGGTGCAACCATTTTTACACCATATCCGGATTTTGACAATTAATGTCTCTTCAGTGATGTTAGGAATCGAAACGGTATTTGGAAGGCCATATAATTTACCTCAATTTAGGATAGACTCTTAAATTTTGAGGAGTCAAAATAGGACGAACGGGTCATATAAACCCGAAGGCAAATATAATACTAGCCCAAACGAAAAATCATAAACAAGTCTAAATTGAAAACAACGTTCAAACCATATATATAAGTCTGAAAATTACACCCAACAATGTTAGAATTATACTTTTATGCTGACAAATGTTTGTCCCTCAACGGGATTCGAACTCACACCTTTGATACACTACAGCACCAATCGCTTAGCCTCATGTCCAGCGCTCTAAACCACACGACCACATCCGCTATAAAATATAACTTCAATAGTCGTAGTGTTACCTTGTCAAGTAAGGCGAATCTAGAGATAGACATAAGACATGTGTTTTTAAGCGTGTGAAGATGTTATATTATATACACAATGTATTTGTTATTTATCAGCAATCTAACTCACGACAACAATTTTTATATACCGTATGGGATAATGATTCAATTCATTATACAGTCACTAGAAAAAAGTATATCATACAAACAAGTCTGAGCAAGTGACAACCATACAATATATATGCCCACTGGATCTCAGTGTGTTTGAGACACAGGGTTAATACAAATATTCTAGAGATAGACATAAGACATGTGTTTTTAAGCGTGTGAAGATGTTATATTATATACACAATGTATTTGTTATTTATCAGCAATCTAACTCACGACAACAATTTTTATATACCGTATGGGATAATGATTCAATTCATTATACAGCCACTAGAAAAAAGTATATCATACAAACAAGTCTGAGCAAGTGACAACCATACAATATATATGCCCACTGGATCTCAGTGTGTTTGAGACACAGGGTTAATACAAATATTCATATAAGTCTGAAAATTACACCCAACAGTGTTAGAAATAGACTTTTACGCTGACAAATGTTTGTCCCTCAACGGGATTCGAACTCACACCTTTGATACACTACAGCACCAATCGCTTAGCCTCATGTCCAGCGCTCTAGACCACACGACCACATCCGCTATAAAATATAACTTCAATAGTCGTAGTGTTACCTTGTCAAGTAAGGCGAATCTAGAGATAGACATAAGACATGTGTTTTTTAAGCGTGTGAAGATGTTATATTATATACACAATGTATTTGTTATTTATCAGCAATCTAACTCAACAATTTTTATATACCGTATGGGATAATGATTCAATTCATTATACAGTCACTAGAAAAAAGTATATCATACAAACAAGTCTGAGCAAGTGACAACCATACAATATATATGCCCACTGGATCTCAGTGTGTTTGAGACACAGGGTTAATACAAATATTCATATAAGTCTGAAAATTACACCCAACAGTGTTAGAAATAGACTTTTATGCTGACAAATGTTTGTCCCTCAACGGGATTCGAACTCACACCTTTGATACACTACAGCACCAATCGCTTAGCCTCATGTCCAGCGCTCTAGACCACACGACCACATCCGCTATAAAATATAACTTCAATAGACATTATACATTTAACGTTATTATGAAGACATTATCGATGACTTGTTGTATGCACTCGTTATACTTTGAATAGTAGCCTTTGATTCAGAAGAATTCGAGATTTAAATAAGATTACGAACTGGACGTATGTTAAAGAAAAGATATCTTCTTCATTGTATACCTCTTTATTATTCCTAGAATCTAGAAATCGCTTCTAAATATAAATCAATGTACACTCATACACAGAAAGCCAAAGTAATTCCATTGTGCAGACGGCAAATGAAATAAGGAGACATTTTTCATTATGTTCATCTGGCAGTTGATAACGATGAAAAATATTTGTTTTGCGAATTAATTATGAATTACGTTTAATGTGTCAATTCCCTTTTTCGTAATTCACTTTTTTTTTTTTATAAATTTATACCATAAAAAGATCAGTCGACTTTAATGATATCTAAAGATCTTAGACCAAGAAAACATGACGCTAGTGAGTTGAGACTTCGACACATCGTATCGGTCATTTATTTCGTGATGGTGAACGTAAAACTTATGTAGTGTTTTTAGTCTGTCTTTCTAATTCTGTTGAAGCAGTTTTTGTGTAAGGAGCATACCCCTGTTAATGAAGTCCGCATAGTGTGAAAATGCACCAGCGTAACGTATTAACTGAGATATGATAACGTCATACGATGGAGCAGATGTTTGCTTGAGATGTACTATTTGACATTTTAGTCTTGGAAAACAGGGATTTATTTACTGAAATTAGCCTTTCGGTAACTTAGAATAGTACTCTATGTATCTTTATCATTTGTTTGTGTGCTTATTACCGATCTGATGAATCAACCTTTTCTGACTAGTCAGTTCAATGATGTGCATTTATTCCAATGTCCCATTTTATAGGAGTGTTGAGAGCTCACAAATATGTTTAACCTCTCCACATTCAGTATGTGACTTAGTCTTCACGAAAACGTTTTTGACTAATAAGTCCGAAAGTCAGTCTGTCATAAAATTTCATATTACTAGGACTTTCATGCGGTTAAAGTCGCCTACTTTTTGATCCGACTGCCCGAAATGTTTGCTAACTAAGAGGAGTGGCTTCTTAGTGATATCACTCCTATGAACATTGAGACGTTTATGGAATGGTTGCTTTGACTCGCCAACATATTGGGTCACTTTGCCAAATATTTTATAGTTTTATTTTATAGGAGTTTTATCACTAAGAAGTCACTTCACCCGTTTAGCCTAAATTTCAGACAGTCAGACTACAAACTTGACAACTTTTACCGCATGAAAGTCCTAGTTATTGAGCAAAACATTCACGGGAATGATGCCAGCGAGTGGTTCGGGAATGTTTCTGGATAAAACACCTAATGTAGTTCATCCAAATTGAATCAACAGGAAGTACTAGCATGTTCTGTTCATAGAGGTGTTCATCTATTATTTCATATATATTTACACGAATTACTACTTTTAATAATTTTGGATGTTAAAGTACGCAGCCAAGTCAGCATAATATTGAGTTTTGTGTTGTTATATGGCGGATTTCGGATCAAATCAATAGTTTGAAATTAAACTGTACTACTGAGTTATTTTGAAACATTAAGACCTATTGTATACACCTTATCGCTATTTGTCCGCCATTACTGAACATCACACAGGTTCCCGTAAAATTTTGACGTCATTATACAAAATATCTGACGCCACAATGGAAAAGTGATTGTTGTATGACGTCAATAGTTCAAGCGGGACAGATGCTCGGGTCAGCCGGGAATAGCGATAAGGTGTATTGCATTTGATAAAAAAAAACAAAAAACATTAACACCAAAGAAGGCCACTTGTTGAGTGGAAATATTTTTAATTACATCTTGTCCGTATATTACTATCTCATATAAGTATCGTTGCAAAAACCTTAAGACTTATATGTATATATATATATAGGCCTTATAGTTAAACTAAACTGTATTATAGTAAGTGTTACCATAAAAGTTGTCTGAATACACAGATTTGATTTTAAGTCATTTCTCGACAGACGAACCTACAATCATTGTTTAAATCTTTCGACGACCTAGCATGTCAGACAGAGGTGCTAACCACTACACCAGATCCAAAGCCCCTTGACGAGGAAGTTTCACCACTACACCAGTTCCAATCCCCAAGAAGAGGATGTGTCACTAGGGTAGTGTTTCGTTTGCTTGTTATGAAAGCTTTTTAATGACTTATATAATACACAGTATTGAAGCGATCAGGGGCTTAAATTACTATGCCTTCGATCCGCTGCAGGCATATGGATCTAAATATAATTTATATATAGATACCAATACAATTTTGAATTTTTTTATAGGTTATCTGTCTATGATGGTGTATTATCAAATGGCCTCCAACTTACCCATCGAATCATTAAGGATGTACTTAAATGCAAGGATAATTAAATTATAATATATATAGGCCTTGCAGTATCAGCAAACAATATCATAATAATTGTCACCTTTAAAAATCGTCTGTACACACACATTTGATTTTTAAGACATCTCTAGAGAGAAGAACTTAAAACCATTTTACATCTTTCGATGATCATGCGTCTAGAATAACACCACATCCAATCCCCATGAGAGGAAGTTTTACTGTGGGGGTATATGTGGGATTTTCAGTTTTGTTGTGAATTTCAGTTTATTTAGACATTCCAAATAATGACTTCCGCATATAAAAACAATATTGTTTGAGCTTTTGTCTGTATAACAACTTTTTTTTGTTAAGAGACAAGATTAAGCATCCACAACCTTTGGCATCTTGAAAGGGTTAGAAACCCGTGTGTTCATTGTAGATCGTTGTTTTTGAATACGTTTTTGTATGCACGAACAGCTTTGATCAATTCAGATAAACTGTTCAGCTTTGGTTCATCTGGTTTGCGCTTTACTGTAAGGACATTTATTGTCCAGATGGGCATCTGGTGAAGTAAGATTGGTACCGTAAATGATATCACCAATTTTCTGGCTTAGATATGTGTACTTACCAAAAAATTGTATTTATAACGGAAGTGTTTTTGAGCTCTTGAAATACTGAACTGAGCTTTTATAACGGTATGCAGAACATTTTAGTTCGATATAGTGAACTTCCAAAGATGTTCGAACAGAGGAAAACAAACCAAGTTCCTTTTACAAACTGTTGTATGAATACTTTTTACCATTATTTACTTTTTATGGTTTTATATTAAAACTGATATAAGAAAGCGCTTCATTTTTCAATTTAAGCTGGCAAACAACATTGAAAAAGATACTATAAACGTAGTTTGAAAATTTAATGTAATCTTTTCTAAAAATAACTATATTGATTTTTATGATATGTGAAAAACTTGTCATTTTTAGTAAAAGTTATTTCAATCGAAAATATTGAAATATATTAAGAAGCAATGCCAGAGAGCACCAGGCAGGGGTGTTCAACAAAAAGAAACCCATCTTTATTTAATAAAAAATATATTTTCGAACTCGGTATAACAAACTGACTGGAAAAATATTTTTTTTTATAATTTTTTTGTGAATTTGACTTTTTTTTCAAATCAATAGAAGGGCTTATAAGGCGAATTCTCAATGAAATGTATGGGGAAAAAATCCTGTTTCTAGTAGTTTTCAATTATTAATCTTCAGCAGAAAACAACACTTAGGACGCAACTACCTATTTAAAAGTCTAGAACTATGTTGGTATTAAAAAAAAGGAAATTCAAATTTTGGATCTCTTTTTATATTTCCATAAAATAAGGTAAAACATTGCAAAATTAGTAAAACTTGTTAAAAATAAGAAAAGTATGCTTTGGCAAACCGAAATGGTATTACATGAACTAAATTGCAACTATATTGAATTTCTAAAGGTTTTAAAGTGATAGATCCTAATACAGTAAAGAGTCCCTTCCACACCTTTTTCAGTTGGTTGCCATATCAACCCTTACTATGTATACTGTTCCAAAACTGTTTGTTTCTGCTGATTGTTTTGTATATATCTTCGCCATACGTCATTAGTCAATGTTATTGATGTTAACAATAGAACGTTGGCTTCCCTTTGAACCTTATCTTTGACATGAAGGTAAAAAAAGGCTTGATGTTTTCACACTTTTTTGTCTGGAACTTGTTTATCCTTTGACATAAGCTTTTGATAATTGGCACATGGACGCAGCACCTCCAGAACATGTGATGGGTCCCATGAAAGATGACTTCTGACCTTGACAATTACCCTTCGAGATCAAATCATTTATCTGTATATGTCCACTCCATATATTCTTGCTTGCGATGGCAAGAACGTTTCAACGCAACTAAAACTTTGAACCCTTGCATGTAGCATGGAAAGACATTATATGCAAAAGTAATTCTAATTATGGAAAGTTAAATAATTACTACCATATGAACATAAAAAGGGAGACAACTTGGATTTTACAAGTCTCACAGGTAAACAAAGATGGCGACAGACAATACAAATGGAAATTTTCGAAAACGACCCAGGACTAATACTGTCGACGTTTAAAAGAAATAACATCCATGGATTTAACATTCAAAACTATTAAAACGAGAAACCGAGTTATCATTTTACGATGATTTTCACCTGAGGATGTTGCGTAATCACTCAGCTTGTGATCAGCAGTGAGTTTTTCACGACCAATTTGTTAATGAGGGAGATATCTTTTACAACAAAATGATAAAAATTAGTTCTTTCTCGATTAATTAAAATGTGGTTGATAAATATGTTCATTTATATATAGGCTTACAATCTTTCACGATATTCTCAACTTACAGCTGACATGATATCCTGGACAGTCAATATTTTACAAAATAATGACATGTGATTGCAAACATTAAATTGCCCAGTCATTAAAAAGTCATCACATACACAGGGAGTCATATTTTTCTTAAAAAATTGAAGCAGATGCACATGGGAATAATGCATGATAATATTACTAGGTAAGCAACAAACTTAATTTCAAGTTGACATCACAAAAGGTTGAATGAATAAATAACAACTACATGCTCTAAACCTTTTTATTAAGAATTTTCAATTCATAAATTGTTTGCATTATTATCATATAAAACACTGCAAGTATATTTTTTATTGAACAAATAAAACAATTCCCCTTTAATGATGTCCACGAAAACACTATGCAAACGAATCGGTAATGGAATTTCACTTCTCCAAGAAATTGACCACTTCTCCCAACGCTCTCATGGCAGGAGAAATGGTTACAATGAATAAAATATCTAAAAGTATTTTATCATGTTTATTGCAACATTGTTTTCTAAGTATAGTTAAAAAGAAAAAGGAAACATGTCCAAAGAGCAAAGAGCAAAGTTTGCATCATTAAACTGTATTCTTTTTAGAATAGGAAATTAATTGATATACATTTTGATTTTAAACAACATTTGTATAGATCTAAAAAAAAAAATGTTAGAAATACCAATAATTCATATTCAAAATAAATAATATATTTACTGAACATGAATTCACTATGTAAATGTGAAATTTGAATAGGTAATAATTTGAATAATAACATTGAATAGGTAATAATCAGGAATTCTAATGTACGTTAAGCAACCAACAATCAATCAATCAATAAGTAAAAAAAGTAAAACAAATGATGTCAATTTAAACTCAAGGTTTACTACTAAATTTTAACAAGCTATAAAAGGTCCCGACATACATGTAACAAAATGTAAACAAACACCATCAAATTAATTTATATACAAAAGCAACTAACAATCAAATAATAATCAGCAAAAAACGAAAACCACTAAAAATAAGCATGTGTCAGAGTGGTCCATCTCACCATATTCCATATTCAGTTAATGAATGATACAAACATTTTGAGAAGATAAAAAACATATCATGCATACGACTACTAGCATTTATATAGGTGGCTTCACATTTAACAACAATATGTCAGTTAAGGCTATGAAACAATAATTCCTTGATGATTATTTCTGATGTCTCCTATGTTTATACGCCCATCAATGACGGACTTATTATGGTAGATGTATCCCAATGTCTGTCATATTGGATGCAGGGATAGGGTAAATGAAAATTTAATGATTTAAATTAAGTGTAATGCATTACAATTTTCCATGTAATTGAATGTAATGTGTAATTGAGCATTTTTTAAATTTCATGTAATGGTAATTTAATTAGTTACAATGACAAAAGCATGAAATGGTAAATTACCTTTCAATTACATGTACTTTTATGGTGTGCATGATAAGAAATTATGCCAATAGTGATTGTAAAATAATATTTATTTCACAAATATTAATATTTCATGTAAAAATAATTTTTAAATACACAAATCTGTACTTTATTCTTAAGTTTTGATATTGTTTATTTGACATGCAGAAATGTTTCTTTAAAAGTCTTATAATAAAAAGATAAATTTGTGATAATCATATCTTAGTGCTGTTCAGTTTTTTTTCTTTATCTAAACTGATTAGTAATCAATCACCTTTTATTAAAAAAGCCCTAGGCTATGTCAAGAAAATGTGTGAACACTGTTGAATAATCTTTCTTAGACAGTTCATTTTGAATTTTAAATCCTTGCATACAATCATTTTGTTAAATTAGTATACATAAAGGTTTGTAAATAAAAATCATCAGTAGTAAAAATAAATATCAATCAACCAGATTAATATGTGTAATAAAACAGCCAAGGGACAATGCTACTATTACATTTATCTTATCTAATTAGCAAAATATTGCAAATATATAGGCATTATACATGTTTTGTATTACAATTATTTTGAATATTGTGACAAGCATATTTTTTAATATTTGTAAAGTAAAAAAAAAAAAAAAGAAATTTATAATTTAGATATATTAAGTTAATGACTAAATTTCAGAACCATGCACAGAGATGTCAGAAAACCCCAAAATGCATTGGCAAGTTAATAGCAACAAATTTCCTCTTCTTTCAACGTTAGCCAGAAATCCACAAGCAATACCTGCCACATCAGCTCCTGTCGAAAGACTATTTGGTATTACTCGCATAGTGTTCAGGCCAGAGAGATGCAGGCTAAATGGAAAACATTTGAATAACTAATGATGATCAAATGCAATGCTAAAACTGTGTTGTAAGCTAACATGTATATTTAACACATGCTATACATATATTGTATATTACATATTGTTTAATAAAATTGTGATAAAATGTAATGTGTAATTTAATCAGTTACTTTAGTAAAGTAATTGTAATTTAATTAACTACATTTCAAAAACCGTGTAATGGTAATTAGTTTAATTGATCATTTTTGCAATGTAATGTGTAATTTAATTAATTACATTCCAATATAACTGACCCCAAGTCTGATTAGATGCAATATTAACAGTAACACGTCTCAGGCATGTTTTTCTACAGATCCATTTTATTTGCTTCTGGTTAAATGCCTTCAAAATCATGTAAATGTTATTACCATTTATTCTTGCAATAATTTCAATATACACAATAAGCATAATATCACGTGTTATTGTTGCAGCTGCTTATTTTATTTTTTATTTATGGGTTGGAGCAAATTTTGTTGTTGTTTTTTTTTCTACTACAATTTTGAAAGCTTTTAGCAAAAGAAAGTCCATAAGTTTCTTCTTCGTGGCTTCACAATTAGAACTGTACATGTATCTTGCTTACCATGATTACAACTACATTATATAGTGTTGTGAAAAGTTTATAAAATACAAATAGACTAAAACATGATAAAGGTGATATTGAGTATTCTGGATTGCTATGATAAGACATCAACAAAATAAAACATAATCTAGAGGTCAACATATAGCTTTCAACAAAAAAAAATGTCGTTACAAGAAGACAGACTTGAAAATTTAATTTGAGAATGTTTTCTGATAAGATCATAAAAAATAAGAAGATGTTGTAAGTTTGCAAATGAGACAACTTTCTACCAGTCGAATGACATGAATGGCATAGAAGGTTTCAACTATGGATAACTGTGCCGGCAAAACGAACCGCAAAGCAAGCTATATACTTTTTTCTGTAGAAACACTGAACTACCTCCAAAAGTGACGACCATTTAATTATAAGAGGGGGGCTAGAACAATTTAATGCGGTCAGAATATTTATTTCCAACATAAAGAGTGGCCAAATTATTAATTTTCATTCAGACCAGGGTCAGCATAGTTTCTACTTATCCACAAATAGACACAAAAAATCCCTCCAGCCACCCCCTCCCCTCCCTTTCCCCTCAGAATAAACTTTTCAACTCCTAAAGTAATCTAACTTTTGTATTACAGATCAACTTTTCATAGGATACACTTACAACTTCATACATATAGAGCAGTCAAAATGAAGTCTAGAATATATATTCTATAAATACATGTAATATGAAAATATAATAGCATTACTATCAAGGGTGGATCCAGGGTCAAAGGAAATGGGAGTGTTAATATCCAAAATGGTTAAATTTCTAAGCATAGCGAGTCAAATTTGTTTTGGAAGATTTTATATTTTTCAGTCAAAGGAGAGGGACGTTCACTATGTCCCTTAAAAAATAACCGCTGACAATACTTCTTTAAAAAAGAAAATAATAGTTCATAAATGTGAGTCCAACAAACTTTTTCTGGATTAATTGTAACTATTGGATGCCTTTGTAAATGTGACCAGCTACGCGAGTCAAAAATAATTTGAACATTTTTAATATTTCGGGCCGGAATATTAATTTTCATGTGTATAAAGCATGATAAGGCAATATTACTTAATTTCACCTAAATGAGGGCCAGAATATTTATTTTGAAAATCTGCCATCCTCACCCTCAAAATCAAATGGTTGTCCACTAACTAATTTACCCTGACTGTGTAATTTTGCATAAACATATATACTATATATTTTTTTTACATGCTACTGTAAATTACTATTTCTTCTTGATAATAATTCATTTCAAACCATGTTCACTTATTCAATCTCGAAAATATACATGTACATTGTATATGACATTTTACAAATGATACATAAACCGATATGATTAAAAAATCCCTTTTCTTCTGAAAACTTGCAGGCATTCTCCAAGAGATATTCATGCATGTAATTGACCTTACCAGTACGTGTAAGCCCATTAAATTTTACCTATTAACCTACGAGTGAAAACAATACAACTGGACGCTTTCAATGTTATTTTAAACATGCTTGCATCAAATTTGATGCGAAGTATCAATTTAAACATAATATGTTAATATCTGTGAGTGTACATGTCTCCTTGCCAGCCACAAAACTTGCTATCAGAAACCCAACAATTATGCAACAAACACAGTTTTATAACGATTGTTTATCTATGTACTGTCTCAAGCAAATATTAAGTATATATTATCATGCACGGAGCACAGGTTTTAGTGGTGCTCATAAGTGTTCAGTGTTAATAAAAAGTACCAAATGTCACCCTTCTATTCTTTATAGGCCGTAGAAGTTCAAAAATTCATCAAGGAATGACTGAAATATTTTTTCTGTCTATGAAGAAATAACATTAAAAATGTGGTGCACACTGAATAACCCGCGTAGCGGGTTATTTTAAAGTTTGCACCACATTTTTTATGTTATTTCGAATAGAGAGAAAAAATATTACAGTCATTTCTTATAATTTAATTCTAAACTCCATTTTAAACCGGAGTAAACCATGAAAAAACGTTGATGACGTCACGGTCACATGACAAAATTATGTCTATGAGCTGATAAACAAAACAACGTCAGCCAATCAGAAGACACGTTACATCCAAAATTAGATTATAACAAAATAAAAAATGCAATGAAATATCCACAGAAAAATAATGTTTGACATGTATTTAAATTTTAAATGACGCATATCTTAACTGTTTCCATCACTGTTTGAAGACGAATATTATCAGAAAAAAACAGACGTACATGTATATATGGCCTGGCCTATTGCCTGATTTATGCCACAATTTAAAAATTTCCAAAACAAAATCAAATTGTACATTCACTACCTACAGGTTGAATAATATATTAATATCAGCCCAGCATTTCTTTAAATTTCATAAATATATGTTTTGGGTAAACGTCAGTATGAAATGAACTGAAATGACAAAAGTCACAAGAAGATATCCAACAAAAGACCGGAGTCTATATAATACAACAAGCTCTTAATCGTAGTGTGAATAAACTAAACCGAAACAATCAAAGATCTGATCTCATTGTCTGAAACAGTGTGAGTCTTCTGGTTTGAAAAAGTTTTACAAAATCACTGACGAGAGTTACCGTGTCGGTCATATACATTATGTCCATCCATTAATAAATAAACTTTTACGAAATATGTATGAACATAAGATAAATTTGTTGAGAACACTCATTGAAAATATAAATTATTATGAGTCATAATACTTTTGACTTAATGATTTAATTTATTGCCAGAGTATTGTGAAATAATATTTATTATGACAATTTAATGTTAAAAAGACCATTCAGGACAGTAAACAGTATATTTAACTTACTTAAACTATTCAAAAATAAAATAAACTAAAATGAATTTAAATTGGGGCTAGACATTTTTTTTTTTTTTACATAAATGAAAAGCATATGTAATAGGTTAGCCTTGCAAATTTTAGAAAAATCAAGATAAATTTCTAACATCAAAACGGTTTACAGTATGTTGGCTGTTATGAAACTATGCGGTTCGTGTTAAAAACTCAGGGTATTAGAGATAACACCTGGCATGCATAAATGATTTCACACCTTTGACTTACTTAGAAAATTGTCATATTAATAATTTTGAAAAATGTTAATTGTTACATTTAAAGATAAAATTGGTAACACATATTTCGTAAAACCTTTTTCGATTGATCTGATAGGTGAGATTTTTTGCACATGCAGTATTAAATATGTATAAAAAATAACCCGTGTGAAATTGCAGGAATTTAATGCTGATCTAGATTTTTTTTTTAAGAGATGAGAGGCAAGGGAACCTTAAAAAAAAGGTAAATAAATGAAACGCATTAAAAACATAAGCAAATTGCAAAATGTCCAGTTGCAAATATTTCAATATATTAATTTTGTTACAAGCAGTTTAAATTCAAATCAAGGTATTGAATGGATGTGATAGTTCTGTTTTTTTTTTGTAACAACGTATTAATATTGCACACGGTGAAATTGTTTTACAACTGATCCAGCCTATCCTGGACTGTCAGTCATTTTGTATCCGTGATCGACTTTGACAGTCTGTATCAACGTTTTGAGACAATTATAAATTAACTTTTACTATCTAATGGTTGTATCTAACATATAACAACCTTTTTGACGTTTAAACAGTTAATTTATGACTGTTTCAACGTTTTTCTCGTTTGGGCAGTTATAAGTTAACTGTTACAACTTTAAAATGGTTGCAGCAGTCTTTTTATAAATGTGACAACCTTTCCTACGTTTGAAGTTTATTTAAGACTGTTGCAACGTTTTTCGAGTTGAGACAGTTATAAATTAAAAGAGGGACGAAAGATATCAGAGGGACAGTCAAACTCATAGATCAAAAACAAACTGACAACGCCATGGCCAAAAATAAAAAGACAAACAGACAAATATTAGTACAGATGACACAACATAGAAAACCAAAGACTAAGCAACATGAACCTCACCAAAACCCAGGGGTGATCTCAGGTGCTCCGGAAGGGTAAGCAGATCCTGCTCCACATGTGACACCCATCGTGTTGCTTATGTTATTACAAATCCGGTAAATAGTATAATTCGGTAAGTCACATTCGTAAGAAGGGAGAGTATTGAAGTTACGACATGAGGAACATATCCGATATCATCTGTGAAGCGGTTATTCCATAACGGCCAACCAATTCGTGATGGCGTCCGTAAAATTTACGAAGGGATGATTTCAACTTCACCATTTGGAACTCTTGGTTTAATAGCTTCCTTGTGAGCAGCAATCCTCTATCAAGGAAATCATGATATGAAACACAAGCCCGGGAATATCGTATCAATTGGGAGATATATACTCCGTATGCAGGCGCTGCTGGAATGTCGCTACATAGAAATGGAAAGTTCACAATTGGGAAGCTGAATCATCCTTTTTGTCGTAAAGTTTTGTTTTTAGCCGACCCTCATTGTCAATTTCTAGATGTAAGTCAAGATATGAGGCAAACTTAACTGTATCTGTTGTATCTTTTATCTCTTGTTCGATGGGATAAATTCGTTCAACATAGTCACCAAATTTTATATTATTTAGTGCGAGAACATCATATATATAGCGGAACGTAGAGTTAAAGGATATTGCTAACTTCTTATCTTTCTTCCTAAGAAGTTCCTGTATGAAGTCAGCATCATAATAATAAAGAAATAAGTCGGCAAGAAAAGGGGCACAATTGGTTCCCATTGGAATTCCGACTGTCTGTTGAAAAAAACGTCCTCCAAACGTAACAAATATGTTGTCAATCAAGAAATTAAGCATCTTGATAATGTCAGTTTCAGAGAATTTTTCGTTTGAATTAGAGTGATTCTTTACAAAGTAGGAATTATCCGTCCCCAACGTTCGCCATTCTTTTTAATGAAACAAAGTAATACCAAATCTTTCAATTCGTCTTTTAGTTTGGAATGGGGAATACTTGTGTAAAGTGTAGAAAAGTCAAATGTTTTAATACTATTGCAAGATGAGAGAGTCTTAGATGGTATGTTCTCTAAAAGATCTTTGGAATTTTTTAGTATCCACATCTGATTGACGCCACCTCTAGAATAGGCAGTTTCACAATAACTTTGGAGCCCGGCTTTGATTGCTGATAAAATAGATGTTAATAATTTAGAAAGAGGTTTCGTGGAGCACTTGGAAGACTCAGCAATATACTGTTGTTTGTAAGGACACTTATGTAGTTTAGGTATCCAATACAGTGATGGAAGATCCAGTTCTTCATCTTTGGTTGAAATTCCAAAGGAACATAGAACAGACCTATGATTATCCAGGATTTCCTCTTTGGTAAGTGTTGTGAGGGTATATGTTGAGTTTCCAAGTGAATTGTCAATACCTAATTCATTTATCAAGCAGTTTATGTTATGATATTTACACACAAAAACGATGTTGTTTGCAATTGGGCCTTTATCTGCGGGGACAACAACATATTGTTTCAACTTTAAAATAGTTGTATCAGTCCTATTATAACTGTGACAACTTTGTGCAGCGTTGTTTCAGCCGATCTATGTTAGAGATAAACAAGTTTAGGATTGGCACAGCTACTAAAAAACTGCCACAGTGAATTTATCAAATGTTACAACGTTTACAACTATTATCAGTCATAGAATTACTGTTACTGGTGTGGACAGTTTTTTTTTTTTTTTTGGTACTGTCAGTGAAAAGGCATTTATAATGATAGCATTACTTGAATATTGTGCCCCTCTTCTTGCCGACTTGTTTCTTTATTATTATGAGGCTGACTTCATACAGGAGCTTCTTAGGAAGAGAGATAAGAAGTTAGCAATATCCTTTAACTCTACGTTCCGCTATATAGATGATGTTCTCTCACTAAATAATACAAAATTTGGTGACTATGTTGAACGAATCTATCCCATCGAACTAGAGATAAAGGAAACTACAGATACAGTTAAGTCTGCCTCATATCTTGACTTACATCTAGAAATTGACAATGAGGGTCGGTTGAAAACAAAACTTTACGACAAAAGAGATGATTTCAGCTTCCCAATTGTGAACTTTCCATTTCTATGTAGCAACATTCCAGCAGCGCCTGCATACGGAGTATATATCTCCCTATTGATACGATATTCCCGGGCTTGTGTTTCCTATCATGATTTCCTTGATAGAGGATTGCTGCTCACAAGGAAGCTATTAAACCAAGAGTTCCAAATGGTGAAGTAGAAGTCATCCCTTCGTAAATTTTACGGACGCCATCACGAATTGGTTGACCGTTATGGAATAACCGTTTCACAGATGATATCGGATATGTTCCTTATGTCGTAACTACAATACCCTTCACTTTTCACGAATGTGACTTACCGAATTAGACTATTTACCGGATTTGTAATAACATAAGCAACTCGACGGGTGCCACATGTGGAGCAGGATCTGCTTACCCTTCCGGAGCACCAGAGATCACCCCCAGTTTTTGGTGGGGTTCGTGTTGCTTAGTCTTTAGTTTTCTATGTTGTGTCATCTGTACTATTATTTGTCTGTTTGTCTTTTTATTTTTGGCCATGACGTTGTCAGTTTGTTTTCGATCTATGAGTTTGACTGTCCCTCTGGTATCTTTCGTCCCTCTTTTTGAATACATTTGATAAAATATGAGGTAGAGATAGATCTAAATAAGCGAACTTTAATCTGTAAAATTTTGCTGATGGTCGAAAAGATTTTAAATGAATTCCTAACTGTTCATTTAATGGAGAATACAAACTTCCCATCTCTCTCTCTCTCTCTCTCTCTCCATTATATTTGTTATAAATTTAAAGATTTAAAGTGGCATGCTTTGCCTCATACGTTTTTAAGTTGTTTTATTCGGGTCTTATAAAGAGCAACAAGAAAATAGATACACCATGGTGAAAAAAAAGCGAAAATATTAAAGGAAAAATTCAATTAATTAGTTATAAAGAAACACCATTGAAAAAACGCAAAACGACGAAAATACAAACAACAGTCTACAAAACAGTTGATCTTTGAGAATAATCAGATCCAACTCCACATGTGGCACCCGTTGTTTTGCCCATGTAAGTACACGGTTGGTGATAAGTCTCAGTCAGTAGTGTCAAATTTGGGAAAAGAGGATAGGATTGTTGTAATTCGAACATATCAGTGGTCATTTGTGACACAGATATTCCATGGATTGATGTTACCACTGAACAAATAACAGAAAACCTTTGCAAAATTTGTTTATATTTAAATATAGTTAAATTTGGTCTACCCTTAGAAAATGTATTACAAACGGCATATCACATCCTAATTGATACAGTGCTGTTGGTTATAGAGACCGTTTATTAAGATAGATACATGCAAATTGATATTGATTTTGTAATTAATAAATTAAAACATAACTTAATATGTATTGCTGTACAGTCATGAACACTTACGGGCTGTCTATCATATTCGTTTTTTTTATTGTTTTGTTGATAAAACGGGCCATTGGTTTGTTCGATGAATGGTGTTACATTTGATCATGTCGGGGCCTTTTATAGCTAACTATACGGGTTTTGCTCATTGCTGAAGGCTGTATTGTGACCTATAGAGTGCTTTACTCATTGCTGAAGGCCGTATGGTGACCTATAGTTGCTTAAAGGTATGTGTCTCATTAGCAATCATACCACATCTGCTTATTTTCATAAGGTGGAAAAAACCTTCAATTGTTCTCTGAACAATTTCTTTTTAATTATGTATAGAATAATTAACCTAAGAATCAAACTAAAGAAATATATTCAACGAGTGACCGAACAGCTCATTATTTCAAGAATGCGCAGTAATTATCAGTGTTATTCTGTCACGAGTTGAATATGTTTTTATATTTGAATTCTTGGATTGGTTATTCTTTCTATTTCATTAACTTTTTAATGGAAATCAAGTATAAATGCGAGGAACCATATTTTTGTCTATACATTCTCTATTTGTTTTGATACTACGTCATCGACAACAGTTTAGCATCTCCCATTGGTGTATGACTGTAAAATTATCAGATTTATTTCACATGTGACATTATTGGTTTTTATTTCACTGGGAAATCATGGTATTTTACTGCAATCAATGTAATGATAATATCTTTTCTTTTTATAAATCTAATCTTCCACTTTTATAATATTGATAATTCGAAGATCATTAGGATCATTACCAATCAGGTCAGAAGAAGCTTTTAAAGAGGTTGACCTTGGTTAAGGTTGATATTTATTATATACGCCATTTTCTTAAATTTTACTTTGATCTTTTTTTGTATAATTTTTCATATCAAGCTACACACTGAGAACAGTTTTTCTCAGTCGAATAGAGTAAGAACACGATGACATCATAATCCAACCCAATTGACATTTCCTATGAAAATGGCCTATTCAAAGTTGCTGGTCCATGAGATAGAGGGCAGCGCGCCAACATAATCGTCAAACTGAGATGTATTACGTGTTATTTAAAGTCACTGGACTACACAGCAAAAAGTGAAAAGCATGTTGTATTAGCAAACATGCGTTTAACGGCTGTACAAAACGGGTGTAAACGCCTGTTTAGAAACAGGCAAAATACATCACGTACGTTAAACGTATGTTTTGAAAACGTAGATAAAACAACTACTTTACGTGCGTTTTCTTTATAACTGTTTGTGTTACGCAGCCTATTCTTTTTCAAAATAAACTAATCTGATTCATAAATTTAATAACACTTTTAGATATTTAGATGATATTTTGGCTCTCAATAATGACGACTTCAGTATGTACACTAAAGAGATTTATCCTGCCGAACTGATTTTAGATAAAGCTAATACTAACAATGAACAATGCCTAGTCCTGGATCTTGATATCTTTATCTTTAACGGGAAACTTAATAACAAAATTTATGATTAAAGAGATAATTTTTCATTTCCTATTGTTAATTATCCATTTTTAGATGGTGACGTTCCATTGACGCCGTCTTATGGTGTTTATATATCTCAACTTGTTCGATTCGCTCGTGTATGCAACAAAGTATTTTATTTCAACGAAAGACATCTCTGTATTACTGAAAAATTATTACACCAGGTTTTTCGATATCACACACTAGTCAAAACAATTACTAAATTTTATCATCGGTACAAGGACATCATTCGTAAATATAAATCAACATTCTGACATTTTATACGTTTAGGTATTTCACATCCAATATGTTATGGTAATATTCTTTACAAAGCACAAAAATGTCGGCATTCACCTCAAAAGCTAACCAAACCTTTAAACAGACTTATTTAGAAAAGATATAGTTACAATACTGTTGTCAAGTCATTAAGGATTGCATATTTTGGTATTAATATTGATTCACTCATAGGGTCTTTGCATCGGAAATAAACACATTTAATCCAAAAATTGTTGTTTGCATGATACGGGTTATGTTCTTCTCATATATTTTATGATGATATGATACTAAACCCCTAACGGGTGGGATTGTATTTGATTTTGATATGATGAAGACATAATCTTTCAATCAGTTTAATTGAGGTTTGGAGCTGGCATGTCAGTAACTGCTAGTAGTCCTTTGTTCATTTATGTATCATTGTCATTTTGCTTAGTTTCTTTTGTTACCTATTCTTACATCGGAATCGGACTTCTTTTAAACTGAGTTTTACTGTGCGTATTGCTCTGTGTTTCTTTTTTCTACATTGACTAGAGGTATAGGGGGGAAGGAGTGAGATATCACAAATCATGTTTAACCCCGCCGCATTTTTTGCGCCTGTCCCAAGTCAGGAGCCTTTGGCCTTTGTTAGTCTTGTATGTTTTTTAATTTGAGTTCATTTATATGTTTTGGAGTTTAGTGTGACGTCCATTTTCACTGAACTAGCACACTATTTTATTTAGGAGGCAGCTGAGGACCACCTCCGGGTGCGGGATTTTCTCGCTGCATTGAAGACCCATTGGTGGCCTTCGGCTGTTGTCTGCTCTTTGGTCGGGTTGTTGTCTCTTTGACATATTCCCCATTTCCATTCTTAATTTTATTAGTCAACTTAATCAATTAAACATTTAATTTCACATAAATTTCACGTCAAAATGGTCATGTTATTTTTTTCACAGAAATTATTTTCAATTGTTTCTCATTTTTTAGAGAGCCTATATGTAAATGGTGTCTAAGCTCATAAAAAAATTACAACAGCATGCTGCAAACATACATATATGCATAAAGGTTTATGTTTTCATCCCAAACCTTTAAGTATATAAAACTTGACTTTAACATATTACATGCATGTGAATCACGAAGTATAGAAATGCATGTGTATTATATATAAAAGAAAACATGAATCGAAGAAATTAATGTGAAAAAGTAAAACATTCATTTCACAAGAGAAAGTTCACACAAATTTTAAACGTAATTACCAATATTTATTCCACAATTAGAAAAAAAGTATCTTTTCAAACTGTCCTTGTTTCTTAAGATTTATTTTATTGTACAGAAAGGTTTACTTACAGAGACATACATGTATAACGTAAAATTGTATTACAATAAAATTGAGAATGGAAATGGGGAATGTGTCAAAGAGACAACAACCCGACCATAGAGCAGACAACAGCCGAAGGCCACCAATGGGTCTTCAATGCAGCGAGAAACTCCCGCACCCGGAGGCGTCCTTCAGCTGGCCCCTAAACAAATATGTATACTAGTTCAGTGATAATAGACGTCATACTAAACTCCAAGTTATACACAAGAAACTAAAATTAAAAATGATACAAGACTAACAAAGGCCAGAGGCTCCTGAGTTGGGACAGGCGCAAAAATGCGGCGGGGTTAAACATGTTTTTTGAGATCTCAACCCTCCCCTATACCTCTAGCCAATGTAGAAAAAACAAACGTATAACAGTACGCACAGTTAAACTCAGTTTAAGAGAAGTCCGAGTCCGATGTCAGAATAGGAAACAAAAGAAAATAAACAAAATGACAATGATACATAAATAACAACAGACTACTAGCAGTTACTGACATGCAAGCTCCAGACCTCAATTAAACTGATTGAAAGATTATGTCTTCATCATATGAATATCAGGCACAATCCCTCCTGTTAGGGGTTTAGTATTATACCATCATAAAATATATGAGAAGAACATAACCCGTGTCATGCCAACAACTGGTTTTAGAATAAACATATTTAATTCCGATGCAAAGACCCTATAAGTGAATCAATATTAAAGCCAAAATATGCAATCTTTCATGACCTGATAACAGTATCATAACTATATGTCTCTGATTTATGTCATATCCACGTAATGTTAAATGGAACTACTGAATAAATAAAGGCAACAGAATTATACCGCTGTTCATTAGCCATAAATCGATTAAGCGAAAAACAAATCCGGGTTACAAACTAAAACCGAGGGAAACACATCAATCACAAGAGGAAAACAACGGAAAAATAAAAACACTGAACTGCAACAAAAACAAACGCCAACATACGTAAATACGGACTATTTGATAACTACTGCCATAGTCTCTGATACTAGTATATCCTTTATGAAGTCATTTCCACTTAATGTTAGATGGAACTACTAAATAAGTAAATGCAACAGTAATATACCGCTGTTCAATTGTCATAAATCGATTAAGCGAAAACAAATCCTGGTTACAAACTAAAACCGAGGGAAACATATCAACTACAAGAGAAAAATAACGGAACAACAGAAACACTTAACTGCAAAAATCCACCATTTTCTATATAAGAAAATGCCTGTACCAAGTCAGAAATATGACAGTTGTTATCCATTTTTTTTATGTGTTTGAGCTTTTGATTGTGCCATTTCACTACGGACTTTCCGTTTTGAATTTTCCTCGGAGTTCGGTATTTTTGTTATTTTACTTTTTTCTGCAACAAAAACAAACGCCAATATACATAGAAACGGACTATTTGATAACAACTGCCATATTCCTGACTAAGTACAGGACATTTGAAGAAAAAATGGTGGGTTGAACCAGGTTTTATGGCTAGCCAAACCTCCCGCTTATATGGCAATGTTAAAAATACCGCTAAAATGACAACATTACATGACAGGAATACAGTACACATAAACGCAAGAACACCCAGGACAGAGAAATACATAAATAAATAATATAATAGTATATTAAAACATGTAAACATAAACTGCGCATCACACGTATGTAACAACGCCACAAAAAGTGACGTTTGTTTGTGACGTTTGTATTATCACATGTAAATTTCTAAAAAAAAGAATAGATTTGTTTTATTGTAGACACGTATAAGAATATAAAATTAGGATTGAGTTTGTAAGTGTTTAATTTTATGTATTTTCTAACCATGACAAGAATATTAAAATGGAATTGTGTTTGTAATGGTTTTATTTTTTGTATTTTTTAACCATGTCGGTTTTTCTTATAAATCAAAACTGTGAATAAATAAAAAAATTCTGTGCATAAAGTAGCTTTAAACTTAAAATCAGATAAATGAAATAGCTGATTCATTATCTTAACTTTTACATACATATAAAAAATAAATATAAAATAACTGTAATATGAGACAAGATGATGTAAGACTAAACAGAAAACACACTTAAAAAACAAACAACATCAACCAAAAACACTGTAGACAAACCACGAGTAACTCGACTTAACTGGCAAATAAGACATATGTGAAATAAACCGATATTACAGAATGTATATCCTAAACAATAAGACATAACACAATATTCAACCAGACTTACAAAATAAACATCATAACTAAATACATGAATTTTGGATGTATTAATACTGAGACACGTCGTACTGCAATGCGTATTTTTTGGGGGGATTGTATAATATAAATGACAGCAATATTGGGACACGATTACTACAAAAATATGTCTGCATCAATTTAGAGAGCCAGCATGTCCTCTTTTTATTCAAAAAATTAACTCGTCACAAAAAAAAAAACAATAGCTTTTATATCTCAGGCTAGCTCGTATATCAAAAGTTGACAGCATCAACCAAAACTGACCATATTTGCACTTTATTATGTTGATTTCTATAGCCGCATAATACATCAGCATTTTTGTTTATGTCAGGATAGATTTTATAATACAAACGACAGCAGTATTGGAACACATTGACTACCAAATGTTGTCTGCATCAATTTAAAGTGCCAGCATGTCCTCTTTTTATTCCAAATATTGACTCCTTACAAAAAAACAGTAGTTTTGATATTTCATGCAGGCTCGTATAACAACAATATTTGACCGCGTCATCTAAAACTTACAATGTTTGCACTTTATTATGTAAATTTATATGGCCGCATAATAAATCAGTATATTGTTTTATGTCAAGATAGATTGAATATTACAAATGACAGCAATATTGGAACACAGTGACTACAATTTTTTTTATTGCATCAATTTTGAGTGGCAGCATGTCCTCTTTTTATTCAAAAATACTGACGCATCAAAAAAAGTCAGTAGTAAAGCTTTGATATCTCAGACCGGCTTGTATAACAAAAATATTTGACCGCATCAACCAAAACTTACAAAATTTGCACTTTATTATGAAAATTTATATAGCCGCATAATACATTTTGTAAATCAGCATTTTTTGGTACATATAACGTTTAATGATATAGGTTATTTTTGTTCGAGATTACCTATTAATATCACCGATTCCGGACTTTATTGTCAGTATGTAAAATACTGAAATTATGGAGACTTGAATAATAAAGAAAGATACATCGAGTCTGTATGCTATGATCTCGAGAATATGATACAGTAAGCTGAACTAATTCATGCAGAAATGATAAAAAAATATTCGTCACGCGTTCGTGAAGCTCAGTTATCGGGAAATTAAGTCCAGATTCGGTTTCCATTTTCAAACGCCTGAAAGATCTAGAAGGAAAAAGTAGTATTACAATTTCCCGGCTTTAGGTTGGCCTTTTGTTGCTTATTTAATGTTTTAATGTTTTAAGGGTCCAACATTTTGTCTTTATCATCTCAAGGTTGAATAATGGATTTTATAACAAGCTCTGAAATTTTAAAACAAAATATGACATATACTTAAGCATGGAATGGAGATTAGTGTCAAATATCTAAAATAAATCATAGTATTGTTTATGGCGTATAGTCTCACTAATAACTCAGTATTTCATTGATGGTATCAAAAGAATTCTATATATCTTTGTGTCACAGTATACTGAAGATAGCAAAGGAAATCAAAATCATGATCGATTTTATGAAACGTATAAATCCGTTGAGAAAAGTTTGAGAAGGTAGAAATATGCGTGGAAATTACCGAAATCATTGGATCAAATCACGGATTTTGGATCAGTTGTTGTTTCCAATTTTGTTGTTTAGTGGGATACGAAAGTTCTGATTGCTCGAAGTTGATTCCAGTATCCAATCAGAAACGTGCTTTTTAAATTGCGCTTGGAGTAATGGTAATGCCATGTGATGGAAAGAATAATTGTGGAAAGAAGATTCCTCTAGAAATTGACAATGGAGCTAGAAATAGTTGGAAGTGGGAATAGTTAGAACGGAAGGTGTATGGTGAGCTTGTTGGACTTCACATACGCAAGCTTGTAGAGAAAGGAAAGGCCCACTGCCAACTCGCAATAAATATTTATTGTACACTCACCGTGGTTTGATTGCTTTAGAGCAGCACATCGAATTGAAAGTTCATTAGGACAATATAACATTACGGAAAACAAACTACAGCTAATCAGTTATTGTTTTCGTTATTTTTAAGTCACTATTAGGCAAGGGAAAGTTGGTGGTTGATGATTCATGTCATATAGATGGACCTGTCCAGCACTTTCCCTCTACTTCTTTCTTTTTTTTTTTTTTTTTTTTTTTTTTTTGCCTAAATTGCAGGCCTGTGATGGGGTATGAGGGTTGAACAAGTACCTTTCTTAAGGTAAACTCCTGCCAATTTGGTTGGAATTTTTTAAGGATTTTTTTTCAAGCATAATGGTGTGCATATCTACACAACTCTTACTTTCTGAAACTTGCCACTCTTTATATTTTTATCTGAATCGCTAAAGTCGAAATCAGGTCTTGATGTCTGGTCACCCTGTCTGTATTTTTGTAATAGATTAATTAAGGTATCTGTTTATGTAATCTGAAACTCAAAACACCTTAACCTAATAGAAAACATACATTGTTTGTAGTGAATGGCGCTTGTAAGTGAATAGTCTGAAGGCAAAGACTGTTGACCTTAATTTATGTTATCCATATTTCAAAAATGCATGTAGTTTCTTATTTTTTATATTGCATTTAGCGAATCTGATTTCCTGCCATCACAGAGTCAGAGTAAATGACATTTTATTGATACACATAATGTTATTGAATGTTTCTTTAATACACTTAATATTTTGACATTTCCATTAAAAATTGAGTACATGGGGATGTCCATGAAAATCTAACAACTACAAGCAACCAGTTTTCTGCAATGTACCATTATTTACAGTAATGCTTAGACTTCTGTTAATTAATTTCATCATCTGGCTAAATGAAGAGACAAATGTTTATCTATTCAACACTACACCAGGAAATACCTCATAATACTCATATGTTTATAGTATGTAAACAATTGATAACTGTTTAGGTCTTGTATTACAGTTAAATTGTTCAGTTTAATATACTGTTTAAAGGTTATAACACAATGATCAATTATATATTTTATATATTAATGTTACAGAAAGCTTAGTTTGTTTATTCAAAAAATGTAATAATATTTTTTCTATGAATTTCTTAAGCAAAGTTTGACTTCAGATGGTAAAGCTAGAAAGATGAGAATAGTAAAGAAACTTTGGATAGAAAGGAGATATTTGGAACTAATTTTTGGATTGTATTCATCAGTTCTGCCTCTACTCAAAAGCTTTGTGATGATGTTTGAGATGGAAGAACCACTAATTCACATTTTACATGCAGAACAAGGTAGTATTTTCTGTTTCAGATTAGATATTCGTTATAAGTGCAGTATTAAAACAATTCTGTTAATTTTGAGACTTTTGCTTACTTTACATGTATGAGTTTGTGATTAGGTCAGTTTAAAGGGAACTATAAGTGGTAGGTCAGTGATATTTGATATGCAGATGTATTAGCATTTACATATCTAATTTCCATGGAGATTGTTTGGCTTCCCCTCAGTCATGGTTCATTAACTTTCAATGTTTTGCATTATTTACATGTTAAGGTGTGTCATTAGATCAGTTTAAGATGAACAACTAATGTTAAGTAATTGATATTTTGTATGCTGTTGTATTAGCATTTAAAGTCTCATTTCCATTGAGATTATATGCCCCAGCCCCTCATCATGGGTCATTGACTTTGAAACTCTTACATAGTTTACAAGTTAAAGTTTTTGTTTAGGTTATTTTAGAAGGAACCACTAATTAGATAAGTCAATGGTATTTGGTATATGCAGTCTTATATGCATTGGCATTTCACATTTTCATGGAGGTGTTTTGGCCCTCCACCATCAGTCATGGTTCATTGACTTTGAATAATTTGCATATAAAACATAAGGAGATGTGGTGTGATTGCAAATAAGACAATAATCTATCAGAGTTCAAATGAAGTGGATGTAAGCAATTATAGGCAACTGAACGGCATTCAGCAATGAAAAAAAAAAAACATACGGACATGAAAAATAGGAAAACAATTCAATATAGAAAACTAACGGTCTAATTGATAGCAAAACAATTTTTGAAAAACAAATATGACAGAGATGAACAAAATTGTTAGTGTGGTTCATAGGTGTTTCACGTTTCTCGTTTTTTATATAGATTAGACCGTTGGTTTTCCTGTTTGAATTGTTTTACACTAGTCATTTTTGGGCCCTTAATAGCTTGCTGTTCGTTGCGAGCAAGGCTCCGTGTTGAAGGCCGTACTTTGACCCGTAATTGCTAACTTTTGATACATTATGACTTGCATTGAGAGTTGTATCATTGGCCCTCATACCACATCTTCTTATTTGCAATGAAAACAAATCAATTTAGCAAACTAACAGTCTAATTAATAACAACACAATTTTTGAAAAACAAATATGACAGAGATGAACAAAATTGCTGGTGTGGTTCATAGGTGCTTCTCGATTCTCGTTTTTTTATATAGATTATAGCGTTGGTTTTACTGTTTGATTTTTTTTATACTAGTCATGTGGGGCCCTGTATAGCTTGTTGTTCGGTGTGAGCCAATGCTCCGTGTTGAAGGCCATACGTTGACCTATAATTGTTAACTTTTTTGTACATTGTGACTTGGATTGAGAGTTGTCTCATTGGCTCTCATGTCACATCTTCTTTATTTACAATGACACCCTTTGAACTACAGGCATATACAGTTTGTACCGGGGTTAAACATGTTTGTGAGCGCTCAACCCTCCCCTAACCTGGGACATATTGTTTTATATGTTTAAATAATGCCTTTTTAATGTCAACATGTGCATTATACTATCAAAAAAACAAAACGTTACAACCAGTTTATTTCAATACTAGGCACAAAAATAGCAAAGTCCACAAAAAGTTTTGGATATACTAGGCAAAATAATTACTTGGACTATGGATATGCATCATCAGTCAGATATTTCTAGCATAGATCTACCTTAACCACCATAATCCCTGAAGAACAAATACATTGAAATGAAAGACATGCAAACAGTGATGAGATTCGGATAGTAACATGAAACTGAGGATTCTTTTTTTTAATGTTCTCTCTTTTATTTTTATCTTGATGAGTGGTATAACAAATTGAAAAAAGTACATACAAATCATACATATACAATTCAATATTAAAAAGCACTTAACCCTTCAATAACGGAATAATACTCAATAGATACGAAAACACTGTTTGTGAAATGGGAATGCCTACAGTTTCAAAGAGCTTGACCAGTGAGAAGAACAGTCATCCACACTGTTTTAAAGGTGACTTTACTATGGAGTTCATTTCATACAGCAAGAACATGACAGAAAAAGTACAGGAAGATCCGTTCTTTTGTAAATCTGTACAAAACTGCAATGCCGAAAAAGCGACCACATTTTGTCCAGTTTAAACCTATATTAGAATTATCAAATTGATATAAATCTCCCAAAATACCAGACTAATATGAACATAAGGAGATGCAGTATAATTGTCAATGAGACAACTATCCACCTGATGGTCACATCAACTTGAAATTTATCTTGATTTTTCTAAAATTTGCAAGGCTAACCTATTACATATGCTTTTCATTTATGTAAAAAAAAAAAAAAAAATGTCTAGCCCCAATTTTAATTCATTTTATGTGTTCACCATGTAAGATTTAGGTCAATTATTCATATCTTACACTAGATAGAGCATGCTGAGATAGATTTGATGTAAAAATAATCATTATTGTTGGGACTGGTAAAAATATCAGTAAGCCACTATTTTGTTTTGAAAATAATTAATATATTGAAATATTTGCAACTGGACATTTTGCAATTTGCTTATGTTTTTAATGCGTTTCATTTATTTACCTTTTTTTAAGGTTCCCTTGCCTCTCATCTCTTCAAAAAAAAAATCTAGATCAGCATTAAATTCCTGCAATTTCACACGGGTTATTTTTTATACATATTTAATACTGCATGTGCAAAAAATCTCACCTATCAGATCAATCGAAAAAGGTTTTACGAAATATGTGTTACCAATTTTATCTTTAAATGTAACAATTAACATTTTTCAAAATTATTAATATGACAATTTTTTAAGTAAGTCAAAGGTGTGAAATCATTTATGCATGCCAGGTGTTATCTCTAATACCCGGAGTTTTTAACACGAACCGCATACTTTCATAACAGCCAACATACTGTAAACCGTTTTGATGTTAGGGTTAGGGTTAGGGTTAGGGTTAGGTTAGGGTTAGGGTTAGGGTTAGGGATTGAGAGTTGTCTCATTGGCTCTCATGTCACATCTTCTTTATTTACAATGACACCCTTTGAACTACAGGCATATACAGTTTGTACCGGGGTTAAACATGTTTGTGAGCGCTCAACCCTCCCCTAACCTGGGACATATTGTTTTATATGTTTAAATAATGCCTTTTTAATGTCAACATGTGCATTATACTATCAAAAAAACAAAACGTTACAACCAGTTTATTTCAATACTAGGCACAAAAATAGCAAAGTCCACAAAAAGTTTTGGATATACTAGGCAAAATAATTACTTGGACTATGGATATGCATCATCAGTCAGATATTTCTAGCATAGATCTACCTTAACCACCATAATCCCTGAAGAACAAATACATTGAAATGAAAGACATGCAAACAGTGATGAGATTCGGATAGTAACATGAAACTGAGGATTCTTTTTTTTAATGTTCTCTCTTTTATTTTTATCTTGATGAGTGGTATAACAAATTGAAAAAAGTACATACAAATCATACATATACAATTCAATATTAAAAAGCACTTAACCCTTCAATAACGGAATAATACTCAATAGATACGAAAACACTGTTTGTGAAATGGGAATGCCTACAGTTTCAAAGAGCTTGACCTGTGAGAAGAACAGTCATCCACACTGTTTTAAAGGTGACTTTACTATGGAGTTCATTTCATACAGCAAGAACATGACAGAAAAAGTACAGGAAGATCCGTTCTTTTGTAAATCTGTACAAAACTGCAATGCCGAAAAAGCGACCACATTTTGTCCAGTTTAAACCTATATTAGAATTATCAAATTGATATAAATCTCCCAAAATACCAGACTAATATGAACATAAGGAGATGCAGTATAATTGTCAATGAGACAACTATCCACCTGATGGTCACATCAACTTGAAATTTATCTTGATTTTTCTAAAATTTGCAAGGCTAACCTATTACATATGCTTTTCATTTATGTAAAAAAAAAAAAAAAAATGTCTAGCCCCAATTTTAATTCATTTTATGTGTTCACCATGTAAGATTTAAGTCAATTATTCATATCTTACACTAGATAGAGCATGCTGAGATAGATTTGATGTAAAAATAATCATTATTGTTGGGACTGGTAAAAATATCAGTAAGCCACTATTTTGTTTTGAAAATAATTAATATATTGAAATATTTGCAACTGGACATTTTGCAATTTGCTTATGTTTTTAATGCGTTTCATTTATTTACCTTTTTTTAAGGTTCCATTGCCTCTCATCTCTTCAAAAAAAAAATCTAGATCAGCATTAAATTCCTGCAATTTCACACGGGTTATTTTTTATACATATTTAATACTGCATGTGCAAAAAATCTCACCTATCAGATCAATCGAAAAAGGTTTTACGAAATATGTGTTACCAATTTTATCTTTAAATGTAACAATTAACATTTTTCAAAATTATTAATATGACAATTTTTTAAGTAAGTCAAAGGTGTGAAATCATTTATGCATGCCAGGTGTTATCTCTAATACCCGGAGTTTTTAACACGAACCGCATACTTTCATAACAGCCAACATACTGTAAACCGTTTTGATGTTAGGGTTAGGGTTAGGGTTAGGGTTTAGGGTTAGGGTTAGGTTAGGCTTAGGTTAGGGTTAGGGTTAGGGTTAGGTTAGGGTTAGGGTTAGGGTTAGGGTTTAGGGTTTAGGGTTAGGGTTAGGGTTTAGGGTTAGGGTTAGGGTTAGGGTTAGGTATCATATAGAGGGGGGCACCTGGGGTGTAGGCTGACAATTAATGGTTGTGATATGGCTGGCGTATGAATATATGAGGGTTAGGGTTAACCCTAACCCAAATTAGGGTTAACCCTAACCCAGGTTAGGGTTTGGGTTAGCCGGATCTTTTTTTTTCTAACCCTAACCCTTTCAAGTGCGCATGCGCCGATATGTTTTGGATTCAAGGGTCCCCCTATAGTAATACATACTTAGTTGTATATATAGTAGTCTTTTTGTAACAATTTCCTGAAGAAGGTATGCCAAAATTTGCATATTGAAATTCAGGGGAGATAATCTGTTAAGGCTTATAGGCAAACTTTGAAAAAATCGTATCTCTGTTGTTTACCGTCCGATTTATAAACTGTTTAGTGTTTTGGAAAGGGAATTCAATTGCGCACATTTTGGTGTCTTGATATTGAAAATGTATCTGGGCATTCAAAAGTTATAGGTCGCCGAAGAAAACGTGTCAGAAATTGTGGTACAACGATCCAATGTGCTCCACCTAAATGTTAAGAAATGATAGCCTTTCATGAAGGAGTTTAAGTGTCAAGCTGCTATATTTGTTGTATTCATCAATATCTTGGGCCATAATTGACCCTTTTCCTTGAATATTCTCTACCGGCATAATAATTTTATTCTTTATGTACCTCGCGATGAAAATTTTTTCAAAAATTAAGCGCTTCGTAAGTCTACGGTTATACTAAAACTTTTGTCGACAAGAATAAAAAGAGCCAATATTTCTTCTTTTGAATGATATTCTGGTACTGGCCTTATAATTGAGCACTTTTAAATACATCCTGATGGGTTGTTTGACATTAAAAGGGAATGAAAACAAGTTTAAATAACAAAATTTGTTGTCGGTATAAACAAAAGGTGCCAATTTCTTCCCTTCTTCCTGATTTTTCTGGTCCGGCATCATTATTTGAATCTCAGAATGAATGGTTTGACACAAATTGAGAGATTTATAAGTGTACGGTTACTAATATTTATGTCGCGAAACAATTAAATCTTTGTTCTTATATTCTTGTACTGGCCAGGTAAAAGAGGCCATTTGATACATTCAAATGGATTGTCAGACATAAAAGTGAAAGAATGAATGTTTTGAAGTGCTATATTTGTTGCATTCAGCAATATAGGGTGCCAATATTGACCATGTTCTTGGTTATTACTTACCGGCATTAACATTTTATCCTTTCGGTACCTGAGGATTGATAGTTTTACACAGGTTTGGAGTCTACGGTTAATAAAACATTTGTCGACAACTATAAGAATGCATAATTTGACAACAATTGAGAGATTTATATGTGTACGGTTACTGATATTTTTGTCAATACAAACTAAAAGTGACAATATTTCATATGTTGTATGATATTTTTGAGTTTAGATGGATTTGTATTTGTTGTCTGCATCTATAAATGGTGCCAATATCTATCTTTTTTGATGATACTTGTGTGCCAGCATGAACATTTTATTCTTTTGATGGATAATTTGACACTGTATAAGTCTACGGTTACTTATATTTGTGTCGATAACAATAAAAGGCGACAATATTTCTTTCTTTTTGATGATACTTTTGTGCCGGTATAAACATTTCATCATTAGGATGGATAATTTGACACTGTATAAGTCTACGGTTACTTTTATTTGTGTCGATAACAATAAAAGGCGACAATATTTCTTTCTTTTTATTGATATTCTTGTACTGGCTTGGTAATTGAGTACTTTTTGTACCTCAAAATTGATTGTTAGACATTAGAGTGAAGGATTTTAAGTTTCAAATGCTATATATGTGTTGTACTCATCAATATAGGGTGTCAACATTGACCATTTTCAAAGTCTGAGTGCGCATGCGCGACATGCCCTGGATACAAGGGTTCCCCCATTAGCATATGTGTACTGAGTGCTTTATATAGTAGGCTTTGTGTAATAATTTCCTCAAACAAGTTGACACAAAATTTGAATTCAGGGAAGATAATCCAATTAGGAATATAGGCAAAGTTTGAAAAATCGTAGCTCCGTTGTTTGCGGTCCGATGTATAAACTGTTTAGTGTTTTGGAAAGGACATTTAACTGCGAAAATTGTGCTGACTTGATAGTGAAAATAAAATGTGTATAGCCGTTAAAGAAGACTTGGGTATTTGTTTACATATCAGACGCAGTAAGGAATACGGGAGGCTATATGGCAAACTTTGAAAAAATCATAGCTCCGTTTTTAACCGTTTGATTTACAAAATGTTTAACGTTTTGGAAAGGACATTCAATTGGGCAAATTGTGCAGTCTAGGTTTGGAAGATCAGTTCAGGCATTCAAAAGTTATAGGTCGATAAAGAACACATGGGTATTTGTTTACATATTAGACGTAGTATGGAACACGGAAGTGTACATGGCAAACTTTGAAAAATCATAGCTCCGTTGTTTACCGTTCGATTTCCAAAATGTTTAACGTTTTATAATGGGCATTCAATTGCGCACATTTTGGTGTCTTGATATTGAATATGTATCGGGGCATTCAAAAGTTATAGGTCGCCGAAGAAAACGTGTCAGAAACTGTGGTACAAAGATCCAATGTGCTCCACCTAAATGTTAAGAAATGATAGCCTTTCATGAAGGAGTTTAAGTGTCAAGCTGCTATATTTGTTGTATTCATCAATATCTTGGGCCAATATTTACCCTTTTCCTTGAATATTCTCTACCGGCATAATAATTTTATTCTTTATGTACCTCGCGATGAAAATTTTTTCAAAAATTAAGCGCTTCATAAGTCTACGGTTATACTAAAACTTTTGTCGACAAGAATAAAAAGAGCCAATATTTCTTCTTTTGAATGATATTCTGGTACTGGCCTTATAATTGAGCACTTTTAAATACATCCTGATGGGTTGTTTGACATTAAATGGGAATGAAAACAAGTTTAAATAACAAAATTTGTTGTCGGTATCAACAAAAGGTGCCAATATCTTCCCTTCTTCCTGATTGTTCTGGTCCGGCATCATTATTTGAATCTAAGAATGAATGGTTTGACACAAATTGAGAGATTTATAAGTGTACGGTTACTAATATTTATGTCGCGAAACAATTAAAAGCGACACTATTTCATCTTTGTTATAATATTCTTGTACCGGCCTGGTAATAGAGGACATTTGATACATTCAAATGGATTGTCAGACATAAAAGTGAAAGAATAAATGTTTTGAAGTGCTATATTTGTTGCATTCAGCAATATAGGGTGCCAATATTGACCATTTTCTTGGTTATTACTTACCGGCATTAACATTTTATCCTTTCGGTACCTGAGGATTGATAGTTTTACACAGGTTTGGAGTCTACGGTTACTAAAACATTTGTCGACAACTATAAGAAGGCATAATTTGACAACAATTGAGAGATTTATAAGTGTACGGTTACTGATATTTATGTCGATACCAACTAAAAGTGACAATACTTCATATGTTGTATAATATTTATGAGTTTAGATGTATTCTCAGACACAAAAGTGAAGAAATGAATGTTTCAGGTTGCTGTATTTGTTGTCTGCATCTATAAATGGTGCCAATATCTATCCTTTTGATGATACTTGTGTGCCAGCATGAACATTTTATTCTTTTGATGGATAATTTGACACTGTATAAGTCTACGGTTACTTTTATTTGTGTCGATAACAATAAAAGGCGACAATATTTCTTTCTTTTTGATGATACTTCTGTGCCGGTATAAACATTTCATTCTTAGGATGGATAATTTGACACTGTATAAGTCTACGGTTACTTTTATTTGTGTCGATAACAATAAAAGGCGACAATATTTCTTTCTTTTTATTGATATTCTTGTACCGGCTTTGTAATTGAGTACTTTTTGTACCTCAAAATTGATTGTTAGACATTAGACTGAAGGATTTTAAGTTTCAAATTGCTATATGTGTTGTACTCATCAATATAGGGTGTCAACATTGACCTTTTTCAAGGTTATTCCATACCGGCATCCTATTTTATTCTTTTTGGTTTATAGTTTTCAGTGTATGGAGACTAAAAACTTTGTCGACAGATATAAAAAGTGCCAATATTTCTTCTTTTATATGATATTTAAGTACTTTTATGCCTCATGCTGGACTGTTTGAGTTAAATTATATTTATTATTTTTTTTTTTTTTTTTTTTTTTTTTTATAACTGGTCTGATAGGGTTAGGGTTAGGGTTAGGGTTAGGGTTAGGGTTAGGGTTAGGGTTTAGGGTTAGGGTTAGGGTTAGGGTTAGGGTTAGGGTTAGGGTTAGGGTTAGGGTTAGGGGTTAGGGTTAGGGTTAGGGTTAGGGTTAGGGTTAGGGTTAGGGTTAGGGTTAGGGTTAGGGTTAGGGTTAGGGTTAGGGACTTTGGCGAGGGTTAGTGAGGTGACCTTTTTTACTTCTGCGCATGTCTGACCTTTTTTGTGACTGCGCATGCGTGAGAAATTTCCAAAAATATTTTTAAGTACAGAGTATGAAAAGTGCCTCTGACTTCAATCTTCAAATAGGTGTAGAATGGATTTGAATAGAGATATTTTTCTTAAAGTTAACTGTTCCGAAAAGATGAAAAGGCGATCTAGAGCATGAAAACTTATTGGTATCAATGAAGTGTACGGCCGCACTTTCCGACCTCACTGAAGAAACGTTTGTGTGAGAGTGAAGCCTAATCCCGACATTAACCCCAACTCCGAAACTACAAAAGATAAAGACTTGCGGTTTTCATCATAGGCTTAATTCTCGCAAAGTACTGCCCCTAACGGGGTCGATTTATTAATTTCAAGCCAATCGAAGCATAGGATCATGTTGAGACTTTGAAAAGATCGACTTTGAAAAGTACCAAAAACCACAACCTGACCCCCCACCCCTCCAAAACTGTGATTTTTGAGAAGTTCGTGAAAAAACTTAATACGAAAATCTAATCGGTTAACCCCCTAGACTTACCCGTTCCAAGATAAAGTAAGGCCTTCAAAACAACGATTTTAACACATTTGGGGTTTGGGTTAGGGTTAGTGTTTGGGTTAGGGTCAGGGTTTGGGTTAGGGTCAGGGTTTGGGTCAGGGTTAGGGTCAGGGTTTGGGTTTGGGTTAGGGTCAGGGTTTGGGTTAGGGTCAGGGTCAGGGTTAGGGTTAGGGTCAGGGTTAGTGTTAGGGTAAGGGTCAAGGTAGTGGACTTAAAGGATGGTAGTGGACTTAAAGGATGGTAGTGGACTTTGGCGAGGGTTAGTGAGGTGACCTTTTTTACTTCTGCGCATGTCTGACCTTTTTTGTGACTGCGCATGCGTGAGAAATTTCCAAAAATATTTTTAAGTACAGAGTATGAAAAGTGCCTCTGACTTCAATCTTCAAATAGGTGTAGAATGGATTTGAATAGAGATATTTTCTTAAAGTTAACTGTTCCGAAAAGATGAAAAGGCGATCTAGAGCATGTAAACTTATTGGTATCAATTAAGTGTACGGCCGCACTTTCCGACCTCACTGAAGAAACGTTTGTGTGAGAGTGAAGCCTAATCCCGACATTAACCCCAACTCCGAAACTACAAAAGATAAAGACTTGCGGTTTTCATCATAGGCTTAATTCTCGCAAAGTACTGCCCCTAACGGGGTCGATTTATTAATTTCAAGCCAATCGAAGCATAGGATCATGTTGAGACTTTGAAAAGATCGACTTTGAAAAGTACCAAAAACCACAACCTGACCCCCCACCCCTCCAAAACTGTGATTTTTGAGAAGTTCGTGAAAAAACTTAATACGAACATCTAATCGGTTAACCCCCTAGACTTACCCGTTCCAAGATAAAGTAAGGCCTTCAAAACAACGATTTTAACACATTTGGGGTTTGGGTTAGGGTTAGTGTTTGGGTTAGGGTCAGGGTTTGGGTTAGGGTCAGGGTTTGGGTCAGGGTTAGGGTCAGGGTTTGGGTTAGGGTCAGGGTCAGGGTTAGGGTTAGGGTCAGGGTTAGTGTTAGGGTAAGGGTCAGGGTAGTGGACTTAAAGGATGGTAGTGGACTTAAAGGATGGTAGTGGACTTTGGCGAGGGTTAGTGAGGTGACCTTTTTTACTTCTGCGCATGTCTGACCTTTTTTGTGACTGCGCATGCGTGAGAAATTTCCAAAAATATTTTTAAGTACAGAGTATGAAAAGTGCCTCTGACTTCAATCTTCAAATAGGTGTAGAATGGATTTGAATAGAGATATTTTCTTAAAGTTAATTGTTCCGAAAAGATGAAAAGGCGATCTAGAGCATGAAAACTTATTGGTATCAATGAAGTGTACGGCCGCACTTTCCGACCTCACTGAAGAAACGTTTGTGTGAGAGTGAAGCCTAATCCCGACATTAACCCCAACTCCGAAACTACAAAAGATAAAGACTTGCGGTTTTCATCATAGGCTTAATTCTCGCAAAGTACTGCCCCTAACGGGGTCGATTTATTAATTTCAAGCCAATCGAAGCATAGGATCATGTTGAGACTTTGAAAAGATCGACTTTGAAAAGTACCAAAAACCACAACCTGACCCCCCACCCCTCCAAAACTGTGATTTTTGAGAAGTTCGTGAAAAAACTTAATACGAAAATCTAATCGGTTAACCCCCTAGACTTACCCGTTCCAAGATAAAGTAAGGCCTTCAAAACAACGATTTTAACACATTTGGGGTTTGGGTTAGGGTTAGTGTTTGGGTTAGGGTCAGGGTTTGGGTTAGGGTCAGGGTTTGGGTCAGGGTTAGGGTCAGGGTTTGGGTTTGGGTTAGGGTCAGGGTTTGGGTTAGGGTCAGGGTCAGGGTTAGGGTTAGGGTCAGGGTTAGTGTTAGGGTAAGGGTCAGGGTAGTGGACTTAAAGGATGGTAGTGGACTTAAAGGATGGTAGTGGACTTTGGCGAGGGTTAGTGAGGTGACCTTTTTTACTTCTGCGCATGTCTGACCTTTTTTGTGACTGCGCATGCGTGAGAAATTTCCAAAAATATTTTTAAGTACAGAGTATGAAAAGTGCCTCTGACTTCAATCTTCAAATAGGTGTAGAATGGATTTGAATAGAGATATTTTCTTAAAGTTAACTGTTCCGAAAAGATGAAAAGGCGATCTAGAGCATGAAAACTTATTGGTATCAATGAAGTGTACGGCCGCACTTTCCGACCTCACTGAAGAAACGTTTGTGTGAGAGTGAAGCCTAATCCCGACATTAACCCCAACTCCGAAACTACAAAAGATAAAGACTTGCGGTTTTCATCATAGGCTTAATTCTCGCAAAGTACTGCCCCTAACGGGGTCGATTTATTAATTTCAAGCCAATCGAAGCATAGGATCATGTTGAGACTTTGAAAAGATCGACTTTGAAAAGTACCAAAAACCACAACCTGACCTCCCACCCCTCCAAAACTGTGATTTTTGAGAAGTTCGTGAAAAAACTTAATACGAAAATCTAATCGGTTAACCCCCTAGACTTACGCGTTCCAAGATAAAGTAAGGCCTTCAAAACAACGATTTTAACACATTTGGGGTTTGGGTTAGGGTTAGTGTTTGGGTTAGGGTCAGGGTTTGGGTTAGGGTCAGGGTTTGGGTCAGGGTTAGGGTCAGGGTTTGGGTTTGGGTTAGGGTCAGGGTTTGGGTTAGGGTCAGGGTCAGGGTTAGGGTTAGGGTCAGGGTTAGTGTTAGGGTAAGGGTCAGGGTAGTGGACTTAAAGGATGGTAGTGGACTTAAAGGATGGTAGTGGACTTTGGCGAGGGTTAGTGAGGTGACCTTTTTTACTTCTGCGCATGTCTGACCTTTTTTGTGACTGTGCATGCGTGAGAAATTTCCAAAAATATTTTTAAGTACAGAGTATGAAAAGTGCCTCTGACTTCAATCTTCAAATAGGTGTAGAATGGATTTGAATAGAGATATTTTCTTAAAGTTAACTGTTCCGAAAAGATGAAAAGGCGATCTAGAGCATGAAAACTTATTGGTATCAATGAAGTGTACGGCCGCACTTTCCGACCTCACTGAAGAAACGTTTGTGTGAGAGTGAAGCCTAATCCCGACATTAACCCCAACTCCGAAACTACAAAAGATAAAGACTTGCGGTTTTCATCATAGGCTTAATTCTCGCAAAGTACTGCCCCTAACGGGGTCGATTTATTAATTTCAAGCCAATCGAAGCATAGGATCATGTTGAGACTTTGAAAAGATCGACTTTGAAAAGTACCAAAAACCACAACCTGACCCCCCACCCCTCCAAAACTGTGATTTTTGAGAAGTTCGTGAAAAAACTTAATACGAAAATCTAATCGGTTAACCCCCTAGACTTACCCGTTCCAAGATAAAGTAAGGCCTTCAAAACAACGATTTTAACACATTTGGGGTTTGGGTTAGGGTTAGTGTTTGGGTTAGGGTCAGGGTTTGGGTTAGGGTCAGGGTTTGGGTCAGGGTTAGGGTCAGGGTTTGGGTTTGGGTTAGGGTCAGGGTTTGGGTTAGGGTCAGGGTCAGGGTTAGGGTTAGGGTCAGGGTTAGTGTTAGGGTAAGGGTCAGGGTAGTGGACTTAAAGGATGGTAGTGGACTTAAAGGATGGTAGTGGACTTTGGCGAGGGTTAGTGAGGTGACCTTTTTTACTTCTGCGCATGTCTGACCTTTTTTGTGACTGCGCATGCGTGAGAAATTTCCAAAAATATTTTTAAGTACAGAGTATGAAAAGTGCCTCTGACTTCAATCTTCAAATAGGTGTAGAATGGATTTGAATAGAGATATTTTCTTAAAGTTAACTGTTCCGAAAAGATGAAAAGGCGATCTAGAGCATGAAAACTTATTGGTATCAATGAAGTGTACGGCCGCACTTTCCGACCTCACTGAAGAAACGTTTGTGTGAGAGTGAAGCCTAATCCCGACATTAACCCCAACTCCGAAACTACAAAAGATAAAGACTTGCGGTTTTCATCATAGGCTTAATTCTCGCAAAGTACTGCCCCTAACGGGGTCGATTTATTAATTTCAAGCCAATCGAAGCATAGGATCATGTTGAGACTTTGAAAAGATCGACTTTGAAAAGTACCAAAAACCACAACCTGACCCCCCACCCCTCCAAAACTGTGATTTTTGAGAAGTTCGTGAAAAAACTTAATACGAAAATCTAATCGGTTAACCCCCTAGACTTACCCGTTCCAAGATAAAGTAAGGCCTTCAAAACAACGATTTTAACACATTTGGGGTTTGGGTTAGGGTTAGTGTTTGGGTTAGGGTCAGGGTTTGGGTTAGGGTCAGGGTTTGGGTCAGGGTTAGGGTTAGGGTTAGGGTTAGGGTTAGGGTTAGGGTTAGGGTTTAGGGTTAGGGTTAGGGTTAGGGTTAGGGTTTGGGTTAGGGTTAGGGTTAGGGTTAGGGTTAGGGTTAGGGTTAGGGTTAGGGTTAGGGTTTAGGGTAGTGGACTTTGGCGAGGGTTAGTGAGGTGACCTTTTTTACTTCTGCGCATGTCTGACCTTTTTTGTGACTGCGCATGCGTGAGAAATTTCCAAAAATATTTCTAAGTACAGAGTATGAAAAGTGTCTTTGACTTCAATCTTCAAACAGGTGTAGAATGGATTTGAATAGAGATATTTTCTTAAAGTTAACTGTTCCGAAAAGAGGAAAAGGCGATCTAGAGGATGAAAACTTATTGGTATCACTGAAGTGTACGGCCGCACTTTCCGACCTCATTGAAGAAACGTTTGTGTGAGAGTGAAGCCTAACCCCGAAATTAACCCCAACTCCCAAACTACAAAAGAGAAAGACATGCGGTCTTCACCATAGGCTTAATTGTAAAAAAAGAACTACCCTTAATGGGACCAATTTTTTAATGTCAAGGATCATGTTGAAATTTTGAAAAGGTCGACTTTAAAAAGTACCAAAAGTCATAACCTGACCCCCTACTCCTCCAAAACTATGATTTTTGAGAAGTTCGTGAAAAAACTTAATACGAAAATCCAATCGATTACCCTCCTAGACTTACCCGTTCCAAGATAAAGTAAGGCCTTCAAAACAACGATTTTAACACATTTGGGGTTTGGGTTAGGGTTAGTGTTTGGGTTAGGGTCAGGGTTTGGGTCAGGGTTTGGGTTAGGGTTAGGGTCAGGGTTTGGGTCAGGGTTAGGGTCAGGGTTTGGGTTTGGGTTAGGGTCAGGGTTTGGGTTAGGGTCAGGGTTAGGGTTAGGGTCAGGGTTAGTGTTAGGGTAAGGGTCAGGGTAGTGGACTTGAAGGATGGTAGTGGACTTTGGCGAGGGTTAGTGAGGTGACCTTTTTTACTTCTGCGCATGTCTGACCTTTTTTGTGACTGCGCATGCGTGAGAAATTTCTAAAAATATTTCTAAGTACAGAGTATGAAAAGTGTCTTTGACTTCAATCTTCAAACAGGTGTAGAATGGATTTGAATAGAGATATTTTCTTAAAGTTAACTGTTCCGAAAAGAGGAAAAGGCGATCTAGAGGATGAAAACTTATTGGTATCACTGAAGTGTACGGCCGCACTTTCCGACCTCATTGAAGAAACGTTTGTGTGAGAGTGAAGCCTAACCCCGAAATTAACCCCAACTCCCAAACTACAAAAGAGAAAGACATGCGGTCTTCACCATAGGCTTAATTGTAAAAAAGAACTACCCTTAATGGGACCAATTTTTTAATGTCAAGGATCATGTTGAAATTTTGAAAAGGTCGACTTTAAAAAGTACCAAAAGTCATAACCTGACCCCCTACTCCTCCAAAACTATGATTTTTGAGAAGTTCGTGAAAAAACTTAATACGAAAATCCAATCGATTACCCTCCTAGACTTACCCGTTCCAAGATAAAGTAAGGCCTTCAAAACAACGATTTTAACACATTTGGGGTTTGGGTTAGGGTTAGTGTTTGGGTTAGGGTCAGGGTTTGGGTCAGGGTTTGGGTTAGGGTTAGGGTCAGGGTTTGGGTCAGGGTTAGGGTCAGGGTTTGGGTTTGGGTTAGGGTCAGGGTTTGGGTTAGGGTCAGGGTTAGGGTTAGGGTCAGGGTTAGTGTTAGGGTAAGGGTCAGGGTAGTGGACTTGAAGGATGGTAGTGGACTTTGGCGAGGGTTAGTGAGGTGACCTTTTTTACTTCTGCGCATGTCTGACCTTTTTTGTGACTGCGCATGCGTGAGAAATTTCCAAAAATATTTCTAAGTACAGAGTATGAAAAGTGTCTTTGACTTCAATCTTCAAACAGGTGTAGAATGGATTTGAATAGAGATATTTTCTTAAAGTTAACTGTTCCGAAAAGAGGAAAAGGCGATCTAGAGGATGAAAACTTATTGGTATCACTGAAGTGTACGGCCGCACTTTCCGACCTCATTGAAGAAACGTTTGTGTGAGAGTGAAGCCTAACCCCGAAATTAACCCCAACTCCCAAACTACAAAAGAGAAAGACATGCGGTCTTCACCATAGGCTTAATTGTAAAAAAGAACTACCCTTAATGGGACCAATTTTTTAATGTCAAGGATCATGTTGAAATTTTGAAAAGGTCGACTTTAAAAAGTACCAAAAGTCATAACCTGACCCCCTACTCCTCCAAAACTATGATTTTTGAGAAGTTCGTGAAAAAACTTAATACGAAAATCCAATCGATTACCCTCCTAGACTTACCCGTTCCAAGATAAAGTAAGGCCTTCAAAACAACGATTTTAACACATTTGGGGTTTGGGTTAGGGTTAGTGTTTGGGTTAGGGTCAGGGTTTGGGTCAGGGTTTGGGTTAGGGTTAGGGTCAGGGTTTGGGTCAGGGTTAGGGTCAGGGTTTGGGTTTGGGTTAGGGTCAGGGTTTGGGTTAGGGTCAGGGTTAGGGTTAGGGTCAGGGTTAGTGTTAGGGTAAGGGTCAGGGTAGTGGACTTGAAGGATGGTAGTGGACTTTGGCGAGGGTTAGTGAGGTGACCTTTTTTACTTCTGCGCATGTCTGACCTTTTTTGTGACTGCGCATGCGTGAGAAATTTCCAAAAATATTTCTAAGTACAGAGTATGAAAAGTGTCTTTGACTTCAATCTTCAAACAGGTGTAGAATGGATTTGAATAGAGATATTTTCTTAAAGTTAACTGTTCCGAAAAGAGGAAAAGGCGATCTAGAGGATGAAAACTTATTGGTATCACTGAAGTGTACGGCCGCACTTTCCGACCTCATTGAAGAAACGTTTGTGTGAGAGTGAAGCCTAACCCCGAAATTAACCCCAACTCCCAAACTACAAAAGAGAAAGACATGCGGTCTTCACCATAGGCTTAATTGTAAAAAAGAACTACCCTTAATGGGACCAATTTTTTAATGTCAAGGATCATGTTGAAATTTTGAAAAGGTCGACTTTAAAAAGTACCAAAAGTCATAACCTGACCCCCTACTCCTCCAAAACTATGATTTTTGATAAGTTCGTGAAAAAACTTAATACGAAAATCCAATCGATTACCCTCCTAGACTTACCCGTTCCAAGATAAAGTAAGGCCTTCAAAACAACGATTTTAACACATTTGGGGTTTGGGTTAGGGTTAGTGTTTGGGTTAGGGTCAGGGTTTGGGTCAGGGTTTGGGTTAGGGTTAGGGTCAGGGTTTGGGTCAGGGTTAGGGTCAGGGTTTGGGTTTGGGTTAGGGTCAGGGTTTGGGTTAGGGTCAGGGTTAGGGTTAGGGTCAGGGTTAGTGTTAGGGTAAGGGTCAGGGTAGTGGACTTGAAGGATGGTAGTGGACTTTGGCGAGGGTTAGTGAGGTGACCTTTTTTACTTCTGCGCATGTCTGACCTTTTTTGTGACTGCGCATGCGTGAGAAATTTCCAAAAATATTTCTAAGTACAGAGTATGAAAAGTGTCTTTGACTTCAATCTTCAAACAGGTGTAGAATGGATTTGAATAGAGATATTTTCTTAAAGTTAACTGTTCCGAAAAGAGGAAAAGGCGATCTAGAGGATGAAAACTTATTGGTATCACTGAAGTGTACGGCCGCACTTTCCGACCTCATTGAAGAAACGTTTGTGTGAGAGTGAAGCCTAACCCCGAAATTAACCCCAACTCCCAAACTACAAAAGAGAAAGACATGCGGTCTTCACCATAGGCTTAATTGTAAAAAAGAACTACCCTTAATGGGACCAATTTTTTAATGTCAAGGATCATGTTGAAATTTTGAAAAGGTCGACTTTAAAAAGTACCAAAAGTCATAACCTGACCCCCTACTCCTCCAAAACTATGATTTTTGAGAAGTTCGTGAAAAAACTTAATACGAAAATCCAATCGATTACCCTCCTAGACTTACCCGTTCCAAGATAAAGTAAGGCCTTCAAAACAACGATTTTAACACATTTGGGGTTTGGGTTAGGGTTAGTGTTTGGGTTAGGGTCAGGGTTTGGGTCAGGGTTTGGGTTAGGGTTAGGGTCAGGGTTTGGGTCAGGGTTAGGGTCAGGGTTTGGGTTTGGGTTAGGGTCAGGGTTTGGGTTAGGGTCAGGGTTAGGGTTAGGGTCAGGGTTAGTGTTAGGGTAAGGGTCAGGGTAGTGGACTTGAAGGATGGTAGTGGACTTTGGCGAGGGTTAGTGAGGTGACCTTTTTTACTTCTGCGCATGTCTGACCTTTTTTGTGACTGCGCATGCGTGAGAAATTTCCAAAAATATTTCTAAGTACAGAGTATGAAAAGTGTCTTTGACTTCAATCTTCAAACAGGTGTAGAATGGATTTGAATAGAGATATTTTCTTAAAGTTAACTGTTCCGAAAAGAGGAAAAGGCGATCTAGAGGATGAAAACTTATTGGTATCACTGAAGTGTACGGCCGCACTTTCCGACCTCATTGAAGAAACGTTTGTGTGAGAGTGAAGCCTAACCCCGAAATTAACCCCAACTCCCACACTACAAAAGAGAAAGACATGCGGTCTTCACCATAGGCTTAATTGTAAAAAAGAACTACCCTTAATGGGACCAATTTTTTAATGTCAAGGATCATGTTGAAATTTTGAAAAGGTCGACTTTAAAAAGTACCAAAAGTCATAACCTGACCCCCTACTCCTCCAAAACTATGATTTTTGAGAAGTTCGTGAAAAAACTTAATACGAAAATCCAATCGATTACCCTCCTAGACTTACCCGTTCCAAGATAAAGTAAGGCCTTCAAAACAACGATTTTAACACATTTGGGGTTTGGGTTAGGGTTAGTGTTTGGGTTAGGGTCAGGGTTTGGGTCAGGGTTTGGGTTAGGGTTAGGGTCAGGGTTTGGGTCAGGGTTAGGGTCAGGGTTTGGGTTTGGGTTAGGGTCAGGGTTTGGGTTAGGGTCAGGGTTAGGGTTAGGGTCAGGGTTAGTGTTAGGGTAAGGGTCAGGGTAGTGGACTTGAAGGATGGTAGTGGACTTTGGCGAGGGTTAGTGAGGTGACCTTTTTTACTTCTGCGCATGTCTGACCTTTTTTGTGACTGCGCATGCGTGAGAAATTTCCAAAAATATTTCTAAGTACAGAGTATGAAAAGTGTCTTTGACTTCAATCTTCAAACAGGTGTAGAATGGATTTGAATAGAGATATTTTCTTAAAGTTAACTGTTCCGAAAAGAGGAAAAGGCGATCTAGAGGATGAAAACTTATTGGTATCACTGAAGTGTACGGCCGCACTTTCCGACCTCATTGAAGAAACGTTTGTGTGAGAGTGAAGCCTAACCCCGAAATTAACCCCAACTCCCAAACTACAAAAGAGAAAGACATGCGGTCTTCACCATAGGCTTAATTGTAAAAAAGAACTACCCTTAATGGGACCAATTTTTTAATGTCAAGGATCATGTTGAAATTTTGAAAAGGTCGACTTTAAAAAGTACCAAAAGTCATAACCTGACCCCCTACTCCTCCAAAACTATGATTTTTGAGAAGTTCGTGAAAAAACTTAATACGAAAATCCAATCGATTACCCTCCTAGACTTACCCGTTCCAAGATAAAGTAAGGCCTTCAAAACAACGATTTTAACACATTTGGGGTTTGGGTTAGGGTTAGTGTTTGGGTTAGGGTCAGGGTTTGGGTCAGGGTTTGGGTTAGGGTTAGGGTCAGGGTTTGGGTCAGGGTTAGGGTCAGGGTTTGGGTTTGGGTTAGGGTCAGGGTTTGGGTTAGGGTCAGGGTTAGGGTTAGGGTCAGGGTTAGTGTTAGGGTAAGGGTCAGGGTAGTGGACTTGAAGGATGGTAGTGGACTTTGGCGAGGGTTAGTGAGGTGACCTTTTTTACTTCTGCGCATGTCTGACCTTTTTTGTGACTGCGCATGCGTGAGAAATTTCCAAAAATATTTCTAAGTACAGAGTATGAAAAGTGTCTTTGACTTCAATCTTCAAACAGGTGTAGAATGGATTTGAATAGAGATATTTTCTTAAAGTTAACTGTTCCGAAAAGAGGAAAAGGCGATCTAGAGGATGAAAACTTATTGGTATCACTGAAGTGTACGGCCGCACTTTCCGACCTCATTGAAGAAACGTTTGTGTGAGAGTGAAGCCTAACCCCGAAATTAACCCCAACTCCCAAACTACAAAAGAGAAAGACATGCGGTCTTCACCATAGGCTTAATTGTAAAAAAGAACTACCCTTAATGGGACCAATTTTTTAATGTCAAGGATCATGTTGAAATTTTGAAAAGGTCGACTTTAAAAAGTACCAAAAGTCATAACCTGACCCCCTACTCCTCCAAAACTATGATTTTTGAGAAGTTCGTGAAAAAACTTAATACGAAAATCCAATCGATTACCCTCCTAGACTTACCCGTTCCAAGATAAAGTAAGGCCTTCAAAACAACGATTTTAACACATTTGGGGTTTGGGTTAGGGTTAGTGTTTGGGTTAGGGTCAGGGTTTGGGTCAGGGTTTGGGTTAGGGTTAGGGTCAGGGTTTGGGTCAGGGTTAGGGTCAGGGTTTGGGTTTGGGTTAGGGTCAGGGTTTGGGTTAGGGTCAGGGTTAGGGTTAGGGTCAGGGTTAGTGTTAGGGTAAGGGTCAGGGTAGTGGACTTGAAGGATGGTAGTGGACTTTGGCGAGGGTTAGTGAGGTGACCTTTTTTACTTCTGCGCATGTCTGACCTTTTTTGTGACTGCGCATGCGTGAGAAATTTCCAAAAATATTTCTAAGTACAGAGTATGAAAAGTGTCTTTGACTTCAATCTTCAAACAGGTGTAGAATGGATTTGAATAGAGATATTTTCTTAAAGTTAACTGTTCCGAAAAGAGGAAAAGGCGGTCTAGAGGATGAAAACTTATTGGTATCACTGAAGTGTACGGCCGCACTTTCCGACCTCATTGAAGAAACGTTTGTGTGAGAGTGAAGCCTAACCCCGAAATTAACCCCAACTCCCAAACTACAAAAGAGAAAGACATGCAGTCTTCACCATAGGCTTAATTGTAAAAAAGAACTACCCTTAATGGGACCAATTTTTTAATGTCAAGGATCATGTTGAAATTTTGAAAAGGTCGACTTTAAAAAGTACCAAAAGTCATAACCTGACCCCCTACTCCTCCAAAACTATGATTTTTGAGAAGTTCGTGAAAAAACTTAATACGAAAATCCAATCGATTACCCTCCTAGACTTACCCGTTCCAAGATAAAGTAAGGCCTTCAAAACAACGATTTTAACACATTTGGGGTTTGGGTTAGGGTTAGTGTTTGGGTTAGGGTCAGGGTTTGGGTCAGGGTTTGGGTTAGGGTTAGGGTCAGGGTTTGGGTCAGGGTTAGGGTCAGGGTTTGGGTTTGGGTTAGGGTCAGGGTTTGGGTTAGGGTCAGGGTTAGGGTTAGGGTCAGGGTTAGTGTTAGGGTAAGGGTCAGGGTAGTGGACTTGAAGGATGGTAGTGGACTTTGGCGAGGGTTAGTGAGGTGACCTTTTTTACTTCTGCGCATGTCTGACCTTTTTTGTGACTGCGCATGCGTGAGAAATTTCCAAAAATATTTCTAAGTACAGAGTATGAAAAGTGTCTTTGACTTCAATCTTCAAACAGGTGTAGAATGGATTTGAATAGAGATATTTTCTTAAAGTTAACTGTTCCGAAAAGAGGAAAAGGCGATCTAGAGGATGAAAACTTATTGGTATCACTGAAGTGTACGGCCGCACTTTCCGACCTCATTGAAGAAACGTTTGTGTGAGAGTGAAGCCTAACCCCGAAATTAACCCCAACTCCCAAACTACAAAAGAGAAAGACATGCGGTCTTCACCATAGGCTTAATTGTAAAAAAGAACTACCCTTAATGGGACCAATTTTTTAATGTCAAGGATCATGTTGAAATTTTGAAAAGGTCGACTTTAAAAAGTACCAAAAGTCATAACCTGACCCCCTACTCCTCCAAAACTATGATTTTTGAGAAGTTCGTGAAAAAACTTAATACGAAAATCCAATCGATTACCCTCCTAGACTTACCCGTTCCAAGATAAAGTAAGGCCTTCAAAACAACGATTTTAACACATTTGGGGTTTGGGTTAGGGTTAGTGTTTGGGTTAGGGTCAGGGTTTGGGTCAGGGTTTGGGTTAGGGTTAGGGTCAGGGTTTGGGTCAGGGTTAGGGTCAGGGTTTGGGTTTGGGTTAGGGTCAGGGTTTGGGTTAGGGTCAGGGTTAGGGTTAGGGTCAGGGTTAGTGTTAGGGTAAGGGTCAGGGTAGTGGACTTGAAGGATGGTAGTGGACTTTGGCGAGGGTTAGTGAGGTGACCTTTTTTACTTCTGCGCATGTCTGACCTTTTTTGTGACTGCGCATGCGTGAGAAATTTCCAAAAATATTTCTAAGTACAGAGTATGAAAAGTGTCTTTGACTTCAATCTTCAAACAGGTGTAGAATGGATTTGAATAGAGATATTTTCTTAAAGTTAACTGTTCCGAAAAGAGGAAAAGGCGATCTAGAGGATGAAAACTTATTGGTATCACTGAAGTGTACGGCCGCACTTTCCGACCTCATTGAAGAAACGTTTGTGTGAGAGTGAAGCCTAACCCCGAAATTAACCCCAACTCCCAAACTACAAAAGAGAAAGACATGCGGTCTTCACCATAGGCTTAATTGTAAAAAAGAACTACCCTTAATGGGACCAATTTTTTAATGTCAAGGATCATGTTGAAATTTTGAAAAGGTCGACTTTAAAAAGTACCAAAAGTCATAACCTGACCCCCTACTCCTCCAAAACTATGATTTTTGAGAAGTTCGTGAAAAAACTTAAAACGAAAATCCAATCGATTACCCTCCTAGACTTACCCGTTCCAAGATAAAGTAAGGCCTTCAAAACAACGATTTTAACACATTTGGGGTTTGGGTTAGGGTTAGTGTTTGGGTTAGGGTCAGGGTTTGGGTCAGGGTTTGGGTTAGGGTTAGGGTCAGGGTTTGGGTCAGGGTTAGGGTCAGGGTTTGGGTTTGGGTTAGGGTCAGGGTTTGGGTTAGGGTCAGGGTTAGGGTTAGGGTCAGGGTTAGTGTTAGGGTAAGGGTCAGGGTAGTGGACTTGAAGGATGGTAGTGGACTTTGGCGAGGGTTAGTGAGGTGACCTTTTTTACTTCTGCGCATGTCTGACCTTTTTTGTGACTGCGCATGCGTGAGAAATTTCCAAAAATATTTCTAAGTACAGAGTATGAAAAGTGTCTTTGACTTCAATCTTCAAACAGGTGTAGAATGGATTTGAATAGAGATATTTTCTTAAAGTTAACTGTTCCGAAAAGAGGAAAAGGCGATCTAGAGGATGAAAACTTATTGGTATCACTGAAGTGTACGGCCGCACTTTCCGACCTCATTGAAGAAACGTTTGTGTGAGAGTGAAGCCTAACCCCGAAATTAACCCCAACTCCCAAACTACAAAAGAGAAAGACATGCGGTCTTCACCATAGGCTTAATTGTAAAAAAGAACTACCCTAAATGGGACCAATTTTTTAATGTCAAGGATCATGTTGAAATTTTGAAAAGGTCGACTTTAAAAAGTACCAAAAGTCATAACCTGACCCCCTACTCCTCCAAAACTATGATTTTTGAGAAGTTCGTGAAAAAACTTAATACGAAAATCCAATCGATTACCCTCCTAGACTTACCCGTTCCAAGATAAAGTAAGGCCTTCAAAACAACGATTTTAACACATTTGGGGTTTGGGTTAGGGTTAGTGTTTGGGTTAGGGTCAGGGTTTGGGTCAGGGTTTGGGTTAGGGTTAGGGTCAGGGTTTGGGTCAGGGTTAGGGTCAGGGTTTGGGTTTGGGTTAGGGTCAGGGTTTTGGTTAGGGTCAGGGTTAGGGTTAGGGTCAGGGTTAGTGTTAGGGTAAGGGTCAGGGTAGTGGACTTGAAGGATGGTAGTGGACTTTGGCGAGGGTTAGTGAGGTGACCTTTTTTACTTCTGCGCATGTCTGACCTTTTTTGTGACTGCGCATGCGTGAGAAATTTCCAAAAATATTTCTAAGTACAGAGTATGAAAAGTGTCTTTGACTTCAATCTTCAAACAGGTGTAGAATGGATTTGAATAGAGATATTTTCTTAAAGTTAACTGTTCCGAAAAGAGGAAAAGGCGATCTAGAGGATGAAAACTTATTGGTATCACTGAAGTGTACGGCCGCACTTTCCGACCTCATTGAAGAAACGTTTGTGTGAGAGTGAAGCCTAACCCCGAAATTAACCCCAACTCCCAAACTACAAAAGAGAAAGACATGCGGTCTTCACCATAGGCTTAATTGTAAAAAAGAACTACCCTTAATGGGACCAATTTTTTAATGTCAAGGATCATGTTGAAATTTTGAAAAGGTCGACTTTAAAAAGTACCAAAAGTCATAACCTGACCCCCTACTCCTCCAAAACTATGATTTTTGAGAAGTTCGTGAAAAAACTTAATACGAAAATCCAATCGATTACCCTCCTAGACTTACCCGTTCCAAGATAAAGTAAGGCCTTCAAAACAACGATTTTAACACATTTGGGGTTTGGGTTAGGGTTAGTGTTTGGGTTAGGGTCAGGGTTTGGGTCAGGGTTTGGGTTAGGGTTAGGGTCAGGGTTTGGGTCAGGGTTAGGGTCAGGGTTTGGGTTTGGGTTAGGGTCAGGGTTTGGGTTAGGGTCAGGGTTAGGGTTAGGGTCAGGGTTAGTGTTAGGGTAAGGGTCAGGGTAGTGGACTTGAAGGATGGTAGTGGACTTTGGCGAGGGTTAGTGAGGTGACCTTTTTTACTTCTGCGCATGTCTGACCTTTTTTGTGACTGCGCATGCGTGAGAAATTTCCAAAAATATTTCTAAGTACAGAGTATGAAAAGTGTCTTTGACTTCAATCTTCAAAATGGTGTAGAATGGATTTGAATAGAGATATTTTCTTAAAGTTAACTGTTCCGAAAAGAGGAAAAGGCGATCTAGAGGATGAAAACTTATTGGTATCACTGAAGTGTACGGCCGCACTTTCCGACCTCATTGAAGAAACGTTTGTGTGAGAGTGAAGCCTAACCCCGAAATTAACCCCAACTCCCAAACTACAAAAGAGAAAGACATGCGGTCTTCACCATAGGCTTAATTGTAAAAAAGAACTACCCTTAATGGGACCAATTTTTTAATGTCAAGGATCATGTTGAAATTTTGAAAAGGTCGACTTTAAAAAGTACCAAAAGTCATAACCTGACCCCCTACTCCTCCAAAACTATGATTTTTGAGAAGTTCGTGAAAAAACTTAATACGAAAATCCAATCGATTACCCTCCTAGACTTACCCGTTCCAAGATAAAGTAAGGCCTTCAAAACAACGATTTTAACACATTTGGGGTTTGGGTTAGGGTTAGTGTTTGGGTTAGGGTCAGGGTTTGGGTCAGGGTTTGGGTTAGGGTTAGGGTCAGGGTTTGGGTCAGGGTTAGGGTCAGGGTTTGGGTTTGGGTTAGGGTCAGGGTTTGGGTTAGGGTCAGGGTTAGGGTTAGGGTCAGGGTTAGTGTTAGGGTAAGGGTCAGGGTAGTGGACTTGAAGGATGGTAGTGGACTTTGGCGAGGGTTAGTGAGGTGACCTTTTTTACTTCTGCGCATGTCTGACCTTTTTTGTGACTGCGCATGCGTGAGAAATTTCCAAAAATATTTCTAAGTACAGAGTATGAAAAGTGTCTTTGACTTCAATCTTCAAACAGGTGTAGAATGGATTTGAATAGAGATATTTTCTTAAAGTTAACTGTTCTGAAAAGAGGAAAAGGCGATCTAGAGGATGAAAACTTATTGGTATCACTGAAGTGTACGGCCGCACTTTCCGACCTCATTGAAGAAACGTTTGTGTGAGAGTGAAGCCTAACCCCGAAATTAACCCCAACTCCCAAACTACAAAAGAGAAAGACATGCGGTCTTCACCATAGGCTTAATTGTAAAAAAGAACTACCCTTAATGGGACCAATTTTTTAATGTCAAGGATCATGTTAAAATTTTGAAAAGGTCGACTTTAAAAAGTACCAAAAGTCATAACCTGACCCCCTACTCCTCCAAAACTATGATTTTTGAGAAGTTCGTGAAAAAACTTAATACGAAAATCCAATCGATTACCCTCCTAGACTTACCCGTTCCAAGATAAAGTAAGGCCTTCAAAACAACGATTTTAACACATTTGGGGTTTGGGTTAGGGTTAGTGTTTGGGTTAGGGTCAGGGTTTGGGTCAGGGTTTGGGTTAGGGTTAGGGTCAGGGTTTGGGTCAGGGTTAGGGTCAGGGTTTGGGTTTGGGTTAGGGTCAGGGTTTGGGTTAGGGTCAGGGTTAGGGTTAGGGTCAGGGTTAGTGTTAGGGTAAGGGTCAGGGTAGTGGACTTGAAGGATGGTAGTGGACTTTGGCGAGGGTTAGTGAGGTGACCTTTTTTACTTCTGCGCATGTCTGACCTTTTTTGTGACTGCGCATGCGTGAGAAATTTCCAAAAATATTTCTAAGTACAGAGTATGAAAAGTGTCTTTGACTTCAATCTTCAAACAGGTGTAGAATGGATTTGAATAGAGATATTTTCTTAAAGTTAACTGTTCCGAAAAGAGGAAAAGGCGATCTAGAGGATGAAAACTTATTGGTATCACTGAAGTGTACGGCCGCACTTTCCGACCTCATTGAAGAAACGTTTGTGTGAGAGTGAAGCCTAACCCCGAAATTAACCCCAACTCCCAAACTACAAAAGAGAAAGACATGCGGTCTTCACCATAGGCTTAATTGTAAAAAAGAACTACCCTTAATGGGACCAATTTTTTAATGTCAAGGATCATGTTGAAATTTTGAAAAGGTCGACTTTAAAAAGTACCAAAAGTCATAACCTGACCCCCTACTCCTCCAAAACTATGATTTTTGAGAAGTTCGTGAAAAAACTTAATACGAAAATCCAATCGATTACCCTCCTAGACTTACCCGTTCCAAGATAAAGTAAGGCCTTCAAAACAACGATTTTAACACATTTGGGGTTTGGGTTAGGGTTAGTGTTTGGGTTAGGGTCAGGGTTTGGGTCAGGGTTTGGGTTAGGGTTAGGGTCAGGGTTTGGGTCAGGGTTAGGGTCAGGGTTTGGGTTTGGGTTAGGGTCAGGGTTTGGGTTAGGGTCAGGGTTAGGGTTAGGGTCAGGGTTAGTGTTAGGGTAAGGGTCAGGGTAGTGGACTTGAAGGATGGTAGTGGACTTTGGCGAGGGTTAGTGAGGTGACCTTTTTTACTTCTGCGCATGTCTGACCTTTTTTGTGACTGCGCATGCGTGAGAAATTTCCAAAAATATTTCTAAGTACAGAGTATGAAAAGTGTCTTTGACTTCAATCTTCAAACAGGTGTAGAATGGATTTGAATAGAGATATTTTCTTAAAGTTAACTGTTCCGAAAAGAGGAAAAGGCGATCTAGAGGATGAAAACTTATTGGTATCACTGAAGTGTACGGCCGCACTTTCCGACCTCATTGAAGAAACGTTTGTGTGAGAGTGAAGCCTAACCCCGAAATTAACCCCAACTCCCAAACTACAAAAGAGAAAGACATGCGGTCTTCACCATAGGCTTAATTGTAAAAAAGAACTACCCTTAATGGGACCAATTTTTTAATGTCAAGGATCATGTTGAAATTTTGAAAAGGTCGACTTTAAAAAGTACCAAAAGTCATAACCTGACCCCCTACTCCTCCAAAACTATGATTTTTCAGAAGTTCGTGAAAAAACTTAATACGAAAATCCAATCGATTACCCTCCTAGACTTACCCGTTCCAAGATAAAGTAAGGCCTTCAAAACAACGATTTTAACACATTTGGGGTTTGGGTTAGGGTTAGTGTTTGGGTTAGGGTCAGGGTTTGGGTCAGGGTTTGGGTTAGGGTTAGGGTCAGGGTTTGGGTCAGGGTTAGGGTCAGGGTTTGGGTTTGGGTTAGGGTCAGGGTTTGGGTTAGGGTCAGGGTTAGGGTTAGAGTCAGGGTTAGTGTTAGGGTAAGGGTCAGGGTAGTGGACTTGAAGGATGGTAGTGGACTTTGGCGAGGGTTAGTGAGGTGACCTTTTTTACTTCTGCGCATGTCTGACCTTTTTTGTGACTGCGCATGCGTGAGAAATTTCCAAAAATATTTCTAAGTACAGAGTATGAAAAGTGTCTTTGACTTCAATCTTCAAACAGGTGTAGAATGGATTTGAATAGAGATATTTTCTTAAAGTTAACTGTTCCGAAAAGAGGAAAAGGCGATCTAGAGGATGAAAACTTATTGGTATCACTGAAGTGTACGGCCGCACTTTCCGACCTCATTGAAGAAACGTTTGTGTGAGAGTGAAGCCTAACCCCGAAATTAACCCCAACTCCCAAACTACAAAAGAGAAAGACATGCGGTCTTCACCATAGGCTTAATTGTAAAAAAGAACTACCCTTAATGGGACCAATTTTTTAATGTCAAGGATCATGTTGAAATTTTGAAAAGGTCGACTTTAAAAAGTACCAAAAGTCATAACCTGACCCCCTACTCCTCCAAAACTATGATTTTTGAGAAGTTCGTGAAAAAACTTAATACGAAAATCCAATCGATTACCCTCCTAGACTTACCCGTTCCAAGATAAAGTAAGGCCTTCAAAACAACGATTTTAACACATTTGGGGTTTGGGTTAGGGTTAGTGTTTGGGTTAGGGTCAGGGTTTGGGTCAGGGTTTGGGTTAGGGTTAGGGTCAGGGTTTGGGTCAGGGTTAGGGTCAGGGTTTGGGTTTGGGTTAGGGTCAGGGTTTGGGTTAGGGTCAGGGTTAGGGTTAGGGTCAGGGTTAGTGTTAGGGTAAGGGTCAGGGTAGTGGACTTGAAGGATGGTAGTGGACTTTGGCGAGGGTTAGTGAGGTGACCTTTTTTACTTCTGCGCATGTCTGACCTTTTTTGTGACTGCGCATGCGTGAGAAATTTCCAAAAATATTTCTAAGTACAGAGTATGAAAAGTGTCTTTGACTTCAATCTTCAAACAGGTGTAGAATGGATTTGAATAGAGATATTTTCTTAAAGTTAACTGTTCCGAAAAGAGGAAAAGGCGATCTAGAGGATGAAAACTTATTGGTATCACTGAAGTGTACGGCCGCACTTTCCGACCTCATTGAAGAAACGTTTGTGTGAGAGTGAAGCCTAACCCCGAAATTAACCCCAACTCCCAAACTACAAAAGAGAAAGACATGCGGTCTTCACCATAGGCTTAATTGTAAAAAAGAACTACCCTTAATGGGACCAATTTTTTAATGTCAAGGATCATGTTGAAATTTTGAAAAGGTCGACTTTAAAAAGTACCAAAAGTCATAACCTGACCCCCTACTCCTCCAAAACTATGATTTTTGAGAAGTTCGTGAAAAAACTTAATAGGAAAATCCAATCGATTACCCTCCTAGACTTACCCGTTCCAAGATAAAGTAAGGCCTTCAAAACAACGATTTTAACACATTTGGGGTTTGGGTTAGGGTTAGTGTTTGGGTTAGGGTCAGGGTTTGGGTCAGGGTTTGGGTTAGGGTTAGGGTCAGGGTTTGGGTCAGGGTTAGGGTCAGGGTTTGGGTTTGGGTTAGGGTCAGGGTTTGGGTTAGGGTCAGGGTTAGGGTTAGGGTCAGGGTTAGTGTTAGGGTAAGGGTCAGGGTAGTGGACTTGAAGGATGGTAGTGGACTTTGGCGAGGGTTAGTGAGGTGACCTTTTTTACTTCTGCGCATGTCTGACCTTTTTTGTGACTGCGCATGCGTGAGAAATTTCCAAAAATATTTCTAAGTACAGAGTATGAAAAGTGTCTTTGACTTCAATCTTCAAACAGGTGTAGAATGGATTTGAATAGAGATATTTTCTTAAAGTTAACTGTTCCGAAAAGAGGAAAAGGCGATCTAGAGGATGAAAACTTATTGGTATCACTGAAGTGTACGGCCGCACTTTCCGACCTCATTGAAGAAACGTTTGTGTGAGAGTGAAGCCTAACCCCGAAATTAACCCCAACTCCCAAACTACAAAAGAGAAAGACATGCGGTCTTCACCATAGGCTTAATTGTAAAAAAGAACTACCCTTAATGGGACCAATTTTTTAATGTCAAGGATCATGTTGAAATTTTGAAAAGGTCGACTTTAAAAAGTACCAAAAGTCATAACCTGACCCCCTACTCCTCCAAAACTATGATTTTTGAGAAGTTCGTGAAAAAACTTAATACGAAAATCCAATCGATTACCCTCCTAGACTTACCCGTTCCAAGATAAAGTAAGGCCTTCAAAACAACGATTTTAACACATTTGGGGTTTGGGTTAGGGTTAGTGTTTGGGTTAGGGTCAGGGGTTGGGTCAGGGTTTGGGTTAGGGTTAGGGTCAGGGTTTGGGTCAGGGTTAGGGTCAGGGTTTGGGTTTGGGTTAGGGTCAGGGTTTGGGTTAGGGTCAGGGTTAGGGTTAGGGTCAGGGTTAGTGTTAGGGTAAGGGTCAGGGTAGTGGACTTGAAGGATGGTAGTGGACTTTGGCGAGGGTTAGTGAGGTGACCTTTTTTACTTCTGCGCATGTCTGACCTTTTTTGTGACTGCGCATGCGTGAGAAATTTCCAAAAATATTTCTAAGTACAGAGTATGAAAAGTGTCTTTGACTTCAATCTTCAAACAGGTGTAGAATGGATTTGAATAGAGATATTTTCTTAAAGTTAACTGTTCCGAAAAGAGGAAAAGGCGATCTAGAGGATGAAAACTTATTGGTATCACTGAAGTGTACGGCCGCACTTTCCGACCTCATTGAAGAAACGTTTGTGTGAGAGTGAAGCCTAACCCCGAAATTAACCCCAACTCCCAAACTACAAAAGAGAAAGACATGCGGTCTTCACCATAGGCTTAATTGTAAAAAAGAACTACCCTTAATGGGACCAATTTTTTAATGTCAAGGATCATGTTGAAATTTTGAAAAGGTCGACTTTAAAAAGTACCAAAAGTCATAACCTGACCCCCTACTCCTCCAAAACTATGATTTTTGAGAAGTTCGTGAAAAAACTTAATACGAAAATCCAATCGATTACCCTCCTAGACTTACCCGTTCCAAGATAAAGTAAGGCCTTCAAAACAACGATTTTAACACATTTGGGGTTTGGGTTAGGGTTAGTGTTTGGGTTAGGGTCAGGGTTTGGGTCAGGGTTTGGGTTAGGGTTAGGGTCAGGGTTTGGGTCAGGGTTAGGGTCAGGGTTTGGGTTTGGGTTAGGGTCAGGGTTTGGGTTAGGGTCAGGGTTAGGGTTAGGGTCAGGGTTAGTGTTAGGGTAAGGGTCAGGGTAGTGGACTTGAAGGATGGTAGTGGACTTTGGCGAGGGTTAGTGAGGTGACCTTTTTTACTTCTGCGCATGTCTGACCTTTTTTGTGACTGCGCATGCGTGAGAAATTTCCAAAAATATTTCTAAGTACAGAGTATGAAAAGTGTCTTTGACTTCAATCTTCAAACAGGTGTAGAATGGATTTGAATAGAGATATTTTCTTAAAGTTAACTGTTCCGAAAAGAGGAAAAGGCGATCTAGAGGATGAAAACTTATTGGTATCACTGAAGTGTACGGCCGCACTTTCCGACCTCATTGAAGAAACGTTTGTGTGAGAGTGAAGCCTAACCCCGAAATTAACCCCAACTCCCAAACTACAAAAGAGAAAGACATGCGGTCTTCACCATAGGCTTAATTGTAAAAAAGAACTACCCTTAATGGGACCAATTTTTTAATGTCAAGGATCATGTTGAAATTTTGAAAAGGTCGACTTTAAAAAGTACCAAAAGTCATAACCTGACCCCCTACTCCTCCAAAACTATGATTTTTGAGAAGTTCGTGAAAAAACTTAATACGAAAATCCAATCGATTACCCTCCTAGACTTACCCGTTCCAAGATAAAGTAAGGCCTTCAAAACAACGATTTTAACACATTTGGGGTTTGGGTTAGGGTTAGTGTTTGGGTTAGGGTCAGGGTTTGGGTCAGGGTTTGGGTTAGGGTTAGGGTCAGGGTTTGGGTCAGGGTTAGGGTCAGGGTTTGGGTTTGGGTTAGGGTCAGGGTTTGGGTTAGGGTCAGGGTTAGGGTTAGGGTCAGGGTTAGTGTTAGGGTAAGGGTCAGGGTAGTGGACTTGAAGGATGGTAGTGGACTTTGGCGAGGGTTAGTGAGGTGACCTTTTTTACTTCTGCGCATGTCTGACCTTTTTTGTGACTGCGCATGCGTGAGAAATTTCCAAAAATATTTCTAAGTACAGAGTATGAAAAGTGTCTTTGACTTCAATCTTCAAACAGGTGTAGAATGGATTTGAATAGAGATATTTTCTTAAAGTTAACTGTTCCGAAAAGAGGAAAAGGCGATCTAGAGGATGAAAACTTATTGGTATCACTGAAGTGTACGGCCGCACTTTCCGACCTCATTGAAGAAACGTTTGTGTGAGAGTGAAGCCTAACCCCGAAATTAACCCCAACTCCCAAACTACAAAAGAGAAAGACATGCGGTCTTCACCATAGGCTTAATTGTAAAAAAGAACTACCCTTAATGGGACCAATTTTTTAATGTCAAGGATCATGTTGAAATTTTGAAAAGGTCGACTTTAAAAAGTACCAAAAGTCATAACCTGACCCCCTACTCCTCCAAAACTATGATTTTTGAGAAGTTCGTGAAAAAACTTAATACGAAAATCCAATCGATTACCCTCCTAGACTTACCCGTTCCAAGATAAAGTAAGGCCTTCAAAACAACGATTTTAACACATTTGGGGTTTGGGTTAGGGTTAGTGTTTGGGTTAGGGTCAGGGTTTGGGTCAGGGTTTGGGTTAGGGTTAGGGTCAGGGTTTGGGTCAGGGTTAGGGTCAGGGTTTGGGTTTGGGTTAGGGTCAGGGTTTGGGTTAGGGTCAGGGTTAGGGTTAGGGTCAGGGTTAGTGTTAGGGTAAGGGTCAGGGTAGTGGACTTGAAGGATGGTAGTGGACTTTGGCGAGGGTTAGTGAGGTGACCTTTTTTACTTCTGCGCATGTCTGACCTTTTTTGTGACTGCGCATGCGTGAGAAATTTCCAAAAATATTTCTAAGTACAGAGTATGAAAAGTGTCTTTGACTTCAATCTTCAAACAGGTGTAGAATGGATTTGAATAGAGATATTTTCTTAAAGTTAACTGTTCCGAAAAGAGGAAAAGGCGATCTAGAGGATGAAAACTTATTGGTATCACTGAAGTGTACGGCCGCACTTTCCGACCTCATTGAAGAAACGTTTGTGTGAGAGTGAAGCCTAACCCCGAAATTAACCCCAACTCCCAAACTACAAAAGAGAAAGACATGCGGTCTTCACCATAGGCTTAATTGTAAAAAAGAACTACCCTTAATGGGACCAATTTTTTAATGTCAAGGATCATGTTGAAATTTTGAAAAGGTCGACTTTAAAAAGTACCAAAAGTCATAACCTGACCCCCTACTCCTCCAAAACTATGATTTTTGAGAAGTTCGTGAAAAAACTTAATACGAAAATCCAATCGATTACCCTCCTAGACTTACCCGTTCCAAGATAAAGTAAGGCCTTCAAAACAACCATTTTAACACATTTGGGGTTTGGGTTAGGGTTAGTGTTTGGGTTAGGGTCAGGGTTTGGGTCAGGGTTTGGGTTAGGGTTAGGGTCAGGGTTTGGGTCAGGGTTAGGGTCAGGGTTTGGGTTTGGGTTAGGGTCAGGGTTTGGGTTAGGGTCAGGGTTAGGGTTAGGGTCAGGGTTAGTGTTAGGGTAAGGGTCAGGGTAGTGGACTTGAAGGATGGTAGTGGACTTTGGCGAGGGTTAGTGAGGTGACCTTTTTTACTTCTGCGCATGTCTGACCTTTTTTGTGACTGCGCATGCGTGAGAAATTTCCAAAAATATTTCTAAGTACAGAGTATGAAAAGTGTCTTTGACTTCAATCTTCAAACAGGTGTAGAATGGATTTGAATAGAGATATTTTCTTAAAGTTAACTGTTCCGAAAAAAGGAAAAGGCGATCTAGAGGATGAAAACTTATTGGTATCACTGAAGTGTACGGCCGCACTTTCCGACCTCAATGAAGAAACGTTTGTGTGAGAGTGAAGCCTAACCCCGAAATTAACCCCAACTCCCAAACTACAAAAGAGAAAGACATGCGGTCTTCACCATAGGCTTAATTGTAAAAAAGAACTACCCTTAATGGGACCAATTTTTTAATGTCAAGGATCATGTTGAAATTTTGAAAAGGTCGACTTTAAAAAGTACCAAAAGTCATAACCTGACCCCCTACTCCTCCAAAACTATGATTTTTGAGAAGTTCGTGAAAAAACTTAATACGAAAATCCAATCGATTACCCTCCTAGACTTACCCGTTCCAAGATAAAGTAAGGCCTTCAAAACAACGATTTTAACACATTTGGGGTTTGGGTTAGGGTTAGTGTTTGGGTTAGGGTCAGGGTTTGGGTCAGTGTTTGGGTTAGGGTTAGGGTCAGGGTTTGGGTCAGGGTTAGGGTCAGGGTTTGGGTTTGGGTTAGGGTCAGGGTTTGGGTTAGGGTCAGGGTTAGGGTTAGGGTCAGGGTTAGTGTTAGGGTAAGGGTCAGGGTAGTGGACTTGAAGGATGGTAGTGGACTTTGGCGAGGGTTAGTGAGGTGACCTTTTTTACTTCTGCGCATGTCTGACCTTTTTTGTGACTGCGCATGCGTGAGAAATTTCCAAAAATATTTCTAAGTACAGAGTATGAAAAGTGTCTTTGACTTCAATCTTCAAACAGGTGTAGAATGGATTTGAATAGAGATATTTTCTTAAAGTTAACTGTTCCGAAAAGAGGAAAAGGCGATCTAGAGGATGAAAACTTATTGGTATCACTGAAGTGTACGGCCGCACTTTCCGACTTCAATGAAGAAACGTTTGTGTGAGAGTGAAGCCTAACCCCGAAATTAACCCCAACTCCCAAACTACAAAAGAGAAAGACATGCGGTCTTCACCATAGGCTTAATTGTAAAAAAGAACTACCCTTAATGGGACCAATTTTTTAATGTCAAGGATCATGTTGAAATTTTGAAAAGGTCGACTTTAAAAAGTACCAAAAGTCATAACCTGACCCCCTACTCCTCCAAAACTATGATTTTTGAGAAGTTCGTGAAAAAACTTAATACGAAAATCCAATCGATTACCCTCCTAGACTTACCCGTTCCAAGATAAAGTAAGGCCTTCAAAACAACGATTTTAACACATTTGGGGTTTGGGTTAGGGTTAGTGTTTGGGTTAGGGTCAGGGTTTGGGTCAGGGTTTGGGTTAGGGTTAGGGTCAGGGTTTGGGTCAGGGTTAGGGTCAGGGTTTGGGTTAGGGTTAGGGTCAGGGTTTCGGTTAGGGTCAGGGTTAGGGTTAGGGTCAGGGTTAGTGTTAGGGTAAGGGTCAGGGTAGTGGACTTGAAGGATGGTAGTGGACTTTGGCGAGGGTTAGTGAGGTGACCTTTTTTACTTCTGCGCATGTCTGACCTTTTTTGTGACTGCGCATGCGTGAGAAATTTCCAAAAATATTTCTAAGTACAGAGTATGAAAAGTGTCTTTGACTTCAATCTTCAAACAGGTGTAGAATGGATTTGAATAGAGATATTTTCTTAAAGTTAACTGTTCCGAAAAGAGGAAAAGGCGATCTAGAGGATGAAAACTTATTGGTATCACTGAAGTGTACGGCCGCACTTTCCGACCTCATTGAAGAAACGTTTGTGTGAGAGTGAAGCCTAACCCCGAAATTAACCCCAACTCCCAAACTACAAAAGAGAAAGACATGCGGTCTTCACCATAGGCTTAATTGTAAAAAAGAACTACCCTTAATGGGACCAATTTTTTAATGTCAAGGATCATGTTGAAATTTTGAAAAGGTCGACTTTAAAAAGTACCAAAAGTCATAACCTGACCCCCTACTCCTCCAAAACTATGATTTTTGAGAAGTTCGTGAAAAAACTTAATACGAAAATCCAATCGATTACCCTCCTAGACTTACCCGTTCCAAGATAAAGTAAGGCCTTCAAAACAACGATTTTAACACATTTGGGGTTTGGGTTAGGGTTAGTGTTTGGGTTAGGGTCAGGGTTTGGGTCAGGGTTTGGGTTAGGGTTAGGGTCAGGGTTTGGGTTTGGGTTAGGGTCAGGGTTTGGGTTAGGGTCAGGGTTAGGGTTAGGGTCAGGGTTAGTGTTAGGGTAAGGGTCAGGGTAGTGGACTTGAAGGATGGTAGTGGACTTTGGCGAGGGTTAGTGAGGTGACCTTTTTTACTTCTGCGCATGTCTGACCTTTTTTGTGACTGCGCATGCGTGAGAAATTTCCAAAAATATTTCTAAGTACAGAGTATGAAAAGTGTCTTTGACTTCAATCTTCAAACAGGTGTAGAATGGATTTGAATAGAGATATTTTCTTAAAGTTAACTGTTCCGAAAAGAGGAAAAGGCGATCTAGAGGATGAAAACTTATTGGTATCACTGAAGTGTACGGCCGCACTTTCCGACCTCATTGAAGAAACGTTTGTGTGAGAGTGAAGCCTAACCCCGAAATTAACCCCAACTCCCAAACTACAAAAGAGAAAGACATGCGGTCTTCACCATAGGCTTAATTGTAAAAAAGAACTACCCTTAATGGGACCATTTTTTTAATGTCAAGGATCATGTTGAAATTTTGAAAAGGTCGACTTTAAAAAGTACCAAAAGTCATAACCTGACCCCCTACTCCTCCAAAACTATGATTTTTGAGAAGTTCGTGAAAAAACTTAATACGAAAATCCAATCGATTACCCTCCTAGACTTACCCGTTCCAAGATAAAGTAAGGCCTTCAAAACAACGATTTTAACACATTTGGGGTTTGGGTTAGGGTTAGTGTTTGGGTTAGGGTCAGGGTTTGGGTCAGGGTTTGGGTTAGGGTTAGGGTCAGGGTTTGGGTCAGGGTTAGGGTCAGGGTTTGGGTTTGGGTTAGGGTCAGGGTTTGGGTTAGGGTCAGGGTTAGGGTTAGGGTCAGGGTTAGTGTTAGGGTAAGGGTCAGGGTAGTGGACTTGAAGGATGGTAGTGGACTTTGGCGAGGGTTAGTGAGGTGACCTTTTTTACTTCTGCGCATGTCTGACCTTTTTTGTGACTGCGCATGCGTGAGAAATTTCCAAAAATATTTCTAAGTACAGAGTATGAAAAGTGTCTTTGACTTCAATCTTCAAACAGGTGTAGAATGGATTTGAATAGAGATATTTTCTTAAAGTTAACTGTTCCGAAAAGAGGAAAAGGCGATCTAGAGGATGAAAACTTATTGGTATCACTGAAGTGTACGGCCGCACTTTCCGACCTCATTGAAGAAACGTTTGTGTGAGAGTGAAGCCTAACCCCGAAATTAACCCCAACTCCCAAACTACAAAAGAGAAAGACATGCGGTCTTCACCATAGGCTTAATTGTAAAAAAGAACTACCCTTAATGGGACCAATTTTTTAATGTCAAGGATCATGTTGAAATTTTGAAAAGGTCGACTTTAAAAAGTACCAAAAGTCATAACCTGACCCCCTACTCCTCCAAAACTATGATTTTTGAGAAGTTCGTGAAAAAACTTAATACGAAAATCCAATCGATTACCCTCCTAGACTTACCCGTTCCAAGATAAAGTAAGGCCTTCAAAACAACGATTTTAACACATTTGGGGTTTGGGTTAGGGTTAGTGTTTGGGTTAGGGTCAGGGTTTGGGTCAGGGTTTGGGTTAGGGTTAGGGTCAGGGTTTGGGTCAGGGTTAGGGTCAGGGTTTGGGTTTGGGTTAGGGTCAGGGTTTGGGTTAGGGTCAGGGTTAGGGTTAGGGTCAGGGTTAGTGTTAGGGTAAGGGTCAGGGTAGTGGACTTGAAGGATGGTAGTGGACTTTGGCGAGGGTTAGTGAGGTGACCTTTTTTACTTCTGCGCATGTCTGACCTTTTTTGTGACTGCGCATGCGTGAGAAATTTCCAAAAATATTTCTAAGTACAGAGTATGAAAAGTGTCTTTGACTTCAATCTTCAAACAGGTGTAGAATGGATTTGAATAGAGATATTTTCTTAAAGTTAACTGTTCCGAAAAGAGGAAAAGGCGATCTAGAGGATGAAAACTTATTGGTATCACTGAAGTGTACGGCCGCACTTTCCGACCTCATTGAAGAAACGTTTGTGTGAGAGTGAAGCCTAACCCCGAAATTAACCCCAACTCCCAAACTACAAAAGAGAAAGACATGCGGTCTTCACCATAGGCTTAATTGTAAAAAAGAACTACCCTTAATGGGACCAATTTTTTAATGTCAAGGATCATGTTGAAATTTTGAAAAGGTCGACTTTAAAAAGTACCAAAAGTCATAACCTGACCCCCTACTCCTCCAAAACTATGATTTTTGAGAAGTTCGTGAAAAAACTTAATACGAAAATCCAATCGATTACCCTCCTAGACTTACCCGTTCCAAGATAAAGTAAGGCCTTCAAAACAACGATTTTAACACATTTGGGGTTTGGGTTAGGGTTAGTGTTTGGGTTAGGGTCAGGGTTTGGGTCAGGGTTTGGGTTAGGGTTAGGGTCAGGGTTTGGGTCAGGGTTAGGGTCAGGGTTTGGGTTAGGGTTAGGGTCAGGGTTTCGGTTAGGGTCAGGGTTAGGGTTAGGGTCAGGGTTAGTGTTAGGGTAAGGGTCAGGGTAGTGGACTTGAAGGATGGTAGTGGACTTTGGCGAGGGTTAGTGAGGTGACCTTTTTTACTTCTGCGCATGTCTGACCTTTTTTGTGACTGCGCATGCGTGAGAAATTTCCAAAAATATTTCTAAGTACAGAGTATGAAAAGTGTCTTTGACTTCAATCTTCAAACAGGTGTAGAATGGATTTGAATAGAGATATTTTCTTAAAGTTAACTGTTCCGAAAAGAGGAAAAGGCGATCTAGAGGATGAAAACTTATTGGTATCACTGAAGTGTACGGCCGCACTTTCCGACCTCATTGAAGAAACGTTTGTGTGAGAGTGAAGCCTAACCCCGAAATTAACCCCAACTCCCAAACTACAAAAGAGAAAGACATGCGGTCTTCACCATAGGCTTAATTGTAAAAAAGAACTACCCTTAATGGGACCAATTTTTTAATGTCAAGGATCATGTTGAAATTTTGAAAAGGTCGACTTTAAAAAGTACCAAAAGTCATAACCTGACCCCCTACTCCTCCAAAACTATGATTTTTGAGAAGTTCGTGAAAAAACTTAATACGAAAATCCAATCGATTACCCTCCTAGACTTACCCGTTCCAAGATAAAGTAAGGCCTTCAAAACAACGATTTTAACACATTTGGGGTTTGGGTTAGGGTTAGTGTTTGGGTTAGGGTCAGGGTTTGGGTCAGGGTTTGGGTTAGGGTTAGGGTCAGGGTTTGGGTCAGGGTTAGGGTCAGGGTTTGGGTTTGGGTTAGGGTCAGGGTTTGGGTTAGGGTCAGGGTTAGGGTTAGGGTCAGGGTTAGTGTTAGGGTAAGGGTCAGGGTAGTGGACTTGAAGGATGGTAGTGGACTTTGGCGAGGGTTAGTGAGGTGACCTTTTTTACTTCTGCGCATGTCTGACCTTTTTTGTGACTGCGCATGCGTGAGAAATTTCCAAAAATATTTCTAAGTACAGAGTATGAAAAGTGTCTTTGACTTCAATCTTCAAACAGGTGTAGAATGGATTTGAATAGAGATATTTTCTTAAAGTTAACTGTTCCGAAAAGAGGAAAAGGCGATCTAGAGGATGAAAACTTATTGGTATCACTGAAGTGTACGGCCGCACTTTCCGACCTCATTGAAGAAACGTTTGTGTGAGAGTGAAGCCTAACCCCGAAATTAACCCCAACTCCCAAACTACAAAAGAGAAAGACATGCGGTCTTCACCATAGGCTTAATTGTAAAAAAGAACTACCCTTAATGGGACCATTTTTTTAATGTCAAGGATCATGTTGAAATTTTGAAAAGGTCGACTTTAAAAAGTACCAAAAGTCATAACCTGACCCCCTACTCCTCCAAAACTATGATTTTTGAGAAGTTCGTGAAAAAACTTAATACGAAAATCCAATCGATTACCCTCCTAGACTTACCCGTTCCAAGATAAAGTAAGGCCTTCAAAACAACGATTTTAACACATTTGGGGTTTGGGTTAGGGTTAGTGTTTGGGTTAGGGTCAGGGTTTGGGTCAGGGTTTGGGTTAGGGTTAGGGTCAGGGTTTGGGTCAGGGTTAGGGTCAGGGTTTGGGTTTGGGTTAGGGTCAGGGTTTGGGTTAGGGTCAGGGTTAGGGTTAGGGTCAGGGTTAGTGTTAGGGTAAGGGTCAGGGTAGTGGACTTGAAGGATGGTAGTGGACTTTGGCGAGGGTTAGTGAGGTGACCTTTTTTACTTCTGCGCATGTCTGACCTTTTTTGTGACTGCGCATGCGTGAGAAATTTCCAAAAATATTTCTAAGTACAGAGTATGAAAAGTGTCTTTGACTTCAATCTTCAAACAGGTGTAGAATGGATTTGAATAGAGATATTTTCTTAAAGTTAACTGTTCCGAAAAGAGGAAAAGGCGATCTAGAGGATGAAAACTTATTGGTATCACTGAAGTGTACGGCCGCACTTTCCGACCTCATTGAAGAAACGTTTGTGTGAGAGTGAAGCCTAACCCCGAAATTAACCCCAACTCCCAAACTACAAAAGAGAAAGACATGCGGTCTTCACCATAGGCTTAATTGTAAAAAAGAACTACCCTTAATGGGACCAATTTTTTAATGTCAAGGATCATGTTGAAATTTTGAAAAGGTCGACTTTAAAAAGTACCAAAAGTCATAACCTGACCCCCTACTCCTCCAAAACTATGATTTTTGAGAAGTTCGTGAAAAAACTTAATACGAAAATCCAATCGATTACCCTCCTAGACTTACCCGTTCCAAGATAAAGTAAGGCCTTCAAAACAACGATTTTAACACATTTGGGGTTTGGGTTAGGGTTAGTGTTTGGGTTAGGGTCAGGGTTTGGGTCAGGGTTTGGGTTAGGGTTAGGGTCAGGGTTTGGGTCAGGGTTAGGGTCAGGGTTTGGGTTTGGGTTAGGGTCAGGGTTTGGGTTAGGGTCAGGGTTAGGGTTAGGGTCAGGGTTAGTGTTAGGGTAAGGGTCAGGGTAGTGGACTTGAAGGATGGTAGTGGACTTTGGCGAGGGTTAGTGAGGTGACCTTTTTTACTTCTGCGCATGTCTGACCTTTTTTGTGACTGCGCATGCGTGAGAAATTTCCAAAAATATTTCTAAGTACAGAGTATGAAAAGTGTCTTTGACTTCAATCTTCAAACAGGTGTAGAATGGATTTGAATAGAGATATTTTCTTAAAGTTAACTGTTCCGAAAAGAGGAAAAGGCGATCTAGAGGATGAAAACTTATTGGTATCACTGAAGTGTACGGCCGCACTTTCCGACCTCATTGAAGAAACGTTTGTGTGAGAGTGAAGCCTAACCCCGAAATTAACCCCAACTCCCAAACTACAAAAGAGAAAGACATGCGGTCTTCACCATAGGCTTAATTGTAAAAAAGAACTACCCTTAATGGGACCAATTTTTTAATGTCAAGGATCATGTTGAAATTTTGAAAAGGTCGACTTTAAAAAGTACCAAAAGTCATAACCTGACCCCCTACTCCTCCAAAACTATGATTTTTGAGAAGTTCGTGAAAAAACTTAATACGAAAATCCAATCGATTACCCTCCTAGACTTACCCGTTCCAAGATAAAGTAAGGCCTTCAAAACAACGATTTTAACACATTTGGGGTTTGGGTTAGGGTTAGTGTTTGGGTTAGGGTCAGGGTTTGGGTCAGGGTTTGGGTTAGGGTTAGGGTCAGGGTTTGGGTCAGGGTTAGGGTCAGGGTTTGGGTTTGGGTTAGGGTCAGGGTTTGGGTTAGGGTCAGGGTTAGGGTTAGGGTCAGGGTTAGTGTTAGGGTAAGGGTCAGGGTAGTGGACTTGAAGGATGGTAGTGGACTTTGGCGAGGGTTAGTGAGGTGACCTTTTTTACTTCTGCGCATGTCTGACCTTTTTTGTGACTGCGCATGCGTGAGAAATTTCCAAAAATATTTCTAAGTACAGAGTATGAAAAGTGTCTTTGACTTCAATCTTCAAACAGGTGTAGAATGGATTTGAATAGAGATATTTTCTTAAAGTTAACTGTTCCGAAAAGAGGAAAAGGCGATCTAGAGGATGAAAACTTATTGGTATCACTGAAGTGTACGGCCGCACTTTCCGACCTCATTGAAGAAACGTTTGTGTGAGAGTGAAGCCTAACCCCGAAATTAACCCCAACTCCCAAACTACAAAAGAGAAAGACATGCGGTCTTCACCATAGGCTTAATTGTAAAAAAGAACTACCCTTAATGGGACCAATTTTTTAATGTCAAGGATCATGTTGAAATTTTGAAAAGGTCGACTTTAAAAAGTACCAAAAGTCATAACCTGACCCCCTACTCCTCCAAAACTATGATTTTTGAGAAGTTCGTGAAAAAACTTAATACGAAAATCCAATCGATTACCCTCCTAGACTTACCCGTTCCAAGATAAAGTAAGGCCTTCAAAACAACGATTTTAACACATTTGGGGTTTGGGTTAGGGTTAGTGTTTGGGTTAGGGTCAGGGTTTGGGTCAGGGTTTGGGTTAGGGTTAGGGTCAGGGTTTGGGTCAGGGTTAGGGTCAGGGTTTGGGTTTGGGTTAGGGTCAGGGTTTGGGTTAGGGTCAGGGTTAGGGTTAGGGTCAGGGTTAGTGTTAGGGTAAGGGTCAGGGTAGTGGACTTGAAGGATGGTAGTGGACTTTGGCGAGGGTTAGTGAGGTGACCTTTTTTACTTCTGCGCATGTCTGACCTTTTTTGTGACTGCGCATGCGTGAGAAATTTCCAAAAATATTTCTAAGTACAGAGTATGAAAAGTGTCTTTGACTTCAATCTTCAAACAGGTGTAGAATGGATTTGAATAGAGATATTTTCTTAAAGTTAACTGTTCCGAAAAGAGGAAAAGGCGATCTAGAGGATGAAAACTTATTGGTATCACTGAAGTGTACGGCCGCACTTTCCGACCTCATTGAAGAAACGTTTGTGTGAGAGTGAAGCCTAACCCCGAAATTAACCCCAACTCCCAAACTACAAAAGAGAAAGACATGCGGTCTTCACCATAGGCTTAATTGTAAAAAAGAACTACCCTTAATGGGACCAATTTTTTAATGTCAAGGATCATGTTGAAATTTTGAAAAGGTCGACTTTAAAAAGTACCAAAAGTCATAACCTGACCCCCTACTCCTCCAAAACTATGATTTTTGAGAAGTTCGTGAAAAAACTTAATACGAAAATCCAATCGATTACCCTCCTAGACTTACCCGTTCCAAGATAAAGTAAGGCCTTCAAAACAACGATTTTAACACATTTGGGGTTTGGGTTAGGGTTAGTGTTTGGGTTAGGGTCAGGGTTTGGGTCAGGGTTTGGGTTAGGGTTAGGGTCAGGGTTTGGGTCAGGGTTAGGGTCAGGGTTTGGGTTTGGGTTAGGGTCAGGGTTTGGGTTAGGGTCAGGGTTAGGGTTAGGGTCAGGGTTAGTGTTAGGGTAAGGGTCAGGGTAGTGGACTTGAAGGATGGTAGTGGACTTTGGCGAGGGTTAGTGAGGTGACCTTTTTTACTTCTGCGCATGTCTGACCTTTTTTGTGACTGCGCATGCGTGAGAAATTTCCAAAAATATTTCTAAGTACAGAGTATGAAAAGTGTCTTTGACTTCAATCTTCAAACAGGTGTAGAATGGATTTGAATAGAGATAATTTCTTAAAGTTAACTGTTCCGAAAAGAGGAAAAGGTGATCTAGAGGATGAAAACTTATTGGTATCACTGAAGTGTACGGCCGCACTTTCCGACCTCATTGAAGAAACGTTTGTGTGAGAGTGAAGCCTAACCCCGAAATTAACCCCAACTCCCAAACTACAAAAGAGAAAGACATGCGGTCTTCACCATAGGCTTAATTGTAAAAAAGAACTACCCTTAATGGGACCAATTTTTTAATGTCAAGGATCATGTTGAAATTTTGAAAAGGTCGACTTTAAAAAGTACCAAAAGTCATAACCTGACCCCCTACTCCTCCAAAACTATGATTTTTGAGAAGTTCGTGAAAAAACTTAATACGAAAATCCAATCGATTACCCTCCTAGACTTACCCGTTCCAAGATAAAGTAAGGCCTTCAAAACAACGATTTTAACACATTTGGGGTTTGGGTTAGGGTTAGTGTTTGGGTTAGGGTCAGGGTTTGGGTCAGGGTTTGGGTTAGGGTTAGGGTCAGGGTTTGGGTCAGGGTTAGGGTCAGGGTTTGGGTTTGGGTTAGGGTCAGGGTTTGGGTTAGGGTCAGGGTTAGGGTTAGGGTCAGGGTTAGTGTTAGGGTAAGGGTCAGGGTAGTGGACTTGAAGGATGGTAGTGGACTTTGGCGAGGGTTAGTGAGGTGACCTTTTTTACTTCTGCGCATGTCTGACCTTTTTTGTGACTGCGCATGCGTGAGAAATTTCCAAAAATATTTCTAAGTACAGAGTATGAAAAGTGTCTTTGACTTCAATCTTCAAACAGGTGTAGAATGGATTTGAATAGAGATATTTTCTTAAAGTTAACTGTTCCGAAAAGAGGAAAAGGCGATCTAGAGGATGAAAACTTATTGGTATCACTGAAGTGTACGGCCGCACTTTCCGACCTCATTGAAGAAACGTTTGTGTGAGAGTGAAGCCTAACCCCGAAATTAACCCCAACTCCCAAACTACAAAAGAGAAAGACATGCGGTCTTCACCATAGGCTTAATTGTAAAAAAGAACTACCCTTAATGGGACCAATTTTTTAATGTCAAGGATCATGTTGAAATTTTGAAAAGGTCGACTTTAAAAAGTACCAAAAGTCATAACCTGACCCCCTACTCCTCCAAAACTATGATTTTTGAGAAGTTCGTGAAAAAACTTAATACGAAAATCCAATCGATTACCCTCCTAGACTTACCCGTTCCAAGATAAAGTAAGGCCTTCAAAACAACGATTTTAACACATTTGGGGTTTGGGTTAGGGTTAGTGTTTGGGTTAGGGTCAGGGTTTGGGTCAGGGTTTGGGTTAGGGTTAGGGTCAGGGTTTGGGTCAGGGTTAGGGTCAGGGTTTGGGTTTGGGTTAGGGTCAGGGTTTGGGTTAGGGTCAGGGTTAGGGTTAGGGTCAGGGTTAGTGTTAGGGTAAGGGTCAGGGTAGTGGACTTGAAGGATGGTAGTGGACTTTGGCGAGGGTTAGTGAGGTGACCTTTTTTACTTCTGCGCATGTCTGACCTTTTTTGTGACTGCGCATGCGTGAGAAATTTCCAAAAATATTTCTAAGTACAGAGTATGAAAAGTGTCTTTGACTTCAATCTTCAAACAGGTGTAGAATGGATTTGAATAGAGATATTTTCTTAAAGTTAACTGTTCCGAAAAGAGGAAAAGGCGATCTAGAGGATGAAAACTTATTGGTATCACTGAAGTGTACGGCCGCACTTTCCGACCTCATTGAAGAAACGTTTGTGTGAGAGTGAAGCCTAACCCCGAAATTAACCCCAACTCCCAAACTACAAAAGAGAAAGACATGCGGTCTTCACCATAGGCTTAATTGTAAAAAAGAACTACCCTTAATGGGACCAATTTTTTAATGTCAAGGATCATGTTGAAATTTTGAAAAGGTCGACTTTAAAAAGTACCAAAAGTCATAACCTGACCCCCTACTCCTCCAAAACTATGATTTTTGAGAAGTTCGTGAAAAAACTTAATACGAAAATCCAATCGATTACCCTCCTAGACTTACCCGTTCCAAGATAAAGTAAGGCCTTCAAAACAACGATTTTAACACATTTGGGGTTTGGGTTAGGGTTAGTGTTTGGGTTAGGGTCAGGGTTTGGGTCAGGGTTTGGGTTAGGGTTAGGGTCAGGGTTTGGGTCAGGGTTAGGGTCAGGGTTTGGGTTTGGGTTAGGGTCAGGGTTTGGGTTAGGGTCAGGGTTAGGGTTAGGGTCAGGGTTAGTGTTAGGGTAAGGGTCAGGGTAGTGGACTTGAAGGATGGTAGTGGACTTTGGCGAGGGTTAGTGAGGTGACCTTTTCTACTTCTGCGCATGTCTGACCTTTTTTGTGACTGCGCATGCGTGAGAAATTTCCAAAAATATTTCTAAGTACAGAGTATGAAAAGTGTCTTTGACTTCAATCTTCAAACAGGTGTAGAATGGATTTGAATAGAGATATTTTCTTAAAGTTAACTGTTCCGAAAAGAGGAAAAGGCGATCTAGAGGATGAAAACTTATTGGTATCACTGAAGTGTACGGCCGCACTTTCCGACCTCATTGAAGAAACGTTTGTGTGAGAGTGAAGCCTAACCCCAAAATTAACCCCAACTCCCAAACTACAAAAGAGAAAGACATGCGGTCTTCACCATAGGCTTAATTGTAAAAAAGAACTACCCTTAATGGGACCAATTTTTTAATGTCAAGGATCATGTTGAAATTTTGAAAAGGTCGACTTTAAAAAGTACCAAAAGTCATAACCTGACCCCCTACTCCTCCAAAACTATGATTTTTGAGAAGTTCGTGAAAAAACTTAATACGAAAATCCAATCGATTACCCTCCTAGACTTACCCGTTCCAAGATAAAGTAAGGCCTTCAAAACAACGATTTTAACACATTTGGGGTTTGGGTTAGGGTTAGTGTTTGGGTTAGGGTCAGGGTTTGGGTCAGGGTTTGGGTTAGGGTTAGGGTCAGGGTTTGGGTCAGGGTTAGGGTCAGGGTTTGGGTTTGGGTTAGGGTCAGGGTTTGGGTTAGGGTCAGGGTTAGGGTTAGGGTCAGGGTTAGTGTTAGGGTAAGGGTCAGGGTAGTGGACTTGAAGGATGGTAGTGGACTTTGGCGAGGGTTAGTGAGGTGACCTTTTTTACTTCTGCGCATGTCTGACCTTTTTTGTGACTGCGCATGCGTGAGAAATTTCCAAAAATATTTCTAAGTACAGAGTATGAAAAGTGTCTTTGACTTCAATCTTCAAACAGGTGTAGAATGGATTTGAATAGAGATATTTTCTTAAAGTTAACTGTTCCGAAAAGAGGAAAAGGCGATCTAGAGGATGAAAACTTATTGGTATCACTGAAGTGTACGGCCGCACTTTCCGACCTCATTGAAGAAACGTTTGTGTGAGAGTGAAGCCTAACCCCGAAATTAACCCCAACTCCCAAACTACAAAAGAGAAAGACATGCGGTCTTCACCATAGGCTTAATTGTAAAAAAGAACTACCCTTAATGGGACCAATTTTTAATGTCAAGGATCATGTTGAAATTTTGAAAAGGTCGACTTTAAAAAGTACCAAAAGTCATAACCTGACCCCCTACTCCTCCAAAACTATGATTTTTGAGAAGTTCGTGAAAAAACTTAATACGAAAATCCAATCGATTACCCTCCTAGACTTACCCGTTCCAAGATAAAGTAAGGCCTTCAAAACAACGATTTTAACACATTTGGGGTTTGGGTTAGGGTTAGTGTTTGGGTTAGGGTCAGGGTTTGGGTCAGGGTTTGGGTTAGGGTTAGGGTCAGGGTTTGGGTCAGGGTTAGGGTCAGGGTTTGGGTTTGGGTTAGGGTCAGGGTTTGGGTTAGGGTCAGGGTTAGGGTTAGGGTCAGGGTTAGTGTTAGGGTAAGGGTCAGGGTAGTGGACTTGAAGGATGGTAGTGGACTTTGGCGAGGGTTAGTGAGGTGACCTTTTTTACTTCTGCGCATGTCTGACCTTTTTTGTGACTGCGCATGCGTGAGAAATTTCCAAAAATATTTCTAAGTACAGAGTATGAAAAGTGTCTTTGACTTCAATCTTCAAACAGGTGTAGAATGGATTTGAATAGAGATATTTTCTTAAAGTTAACTGTTCCGAAAAGAGGAAAAGGCGATCTAGAGGATGAAAACTTATTGGTATCACTGAAGTGTACGGCCGCACTTTCCGACCTCATTGAAGAAACGTTTGTGTGAGAGTGAAGCCTAACCCCGAAATTAACCCCAACTCCCAAACTACAAAAGAGAAAGACATGCGGTTTTCACCATAGGCTTAATTGTAGAAAAGAACTACCCTTAATGGGACCAATTTTTTAATGTCAAGGATCATGTTGAAATTTTGAAAAGGTCGACTTTAAAAAGTACCAAAAGTCATAACCTGACCCCCTACTCCTCCAAAACTATGATTTTTGAGAAGTTCGTGAAAAAACTTAATACGAAAATCCAATCGATTACCCTCCTAGACTTACCCGTTCCAAGATAAAGTAAGGCCTTCAAAACAACGATTTTAACACATTTGGGGTTTGGGTTAGGGTTAGTGTTTGGGTTAGGGTCAGGGTTTGGGTCAGGGTTTGGGTTAGGGTTAGGGTCAGGGTTTGGGTCAGGGTTAGGGTCAGGGTTTGGGTTTGGGTTAGGGTCAGGGTTTGGGTTAGGGTCAGGGTTAGGGTTAGGGTCAGGGTTAGTGTTAGGGTAAGGGTCAGGGTAGTGGACTTGAAGGATGGTAGTGGACTTTGGCGAGGGTTAGTGAGGTGACCTTTTTTACTTCTGCGCATGTCTGACCTTTTTTGTGACTGCGCATGCGTGAGAAATTTCCAAAAATATTTCTAAGTACAGAGTATGAAAAGTGTCTTTGACTTCAATCTTCAAACAGGTGTAGAATGGATTTGAATAGAGATATTTTCTTAAAGTTAACTGTTCCGAAAAGAGGAAAAGGCGATCTAGAGGATGAAAACTTATTGGTATCACTGAAGTGTACGGCCGCACTTTCCGACCTCATTGAAGAAACGTTTGTGTGAGAGTGAAGCCTAACCCCGAAATTAACCCCAACTCCCAAACTACAAAAGAGAAAGACATGCGGTCTTCACCATAGGCTTAATTGTAAAAAAGAACTACCCTTAATGGGACCAATTTTTTAATGTCAAGGATCATGTTGAAATTTTGAAAAGGTCGACTTTAAAAAGTACCAAAAGTCATAACCTGACCCCCTACTCCTCCAAAACTATGATTTTTGAGAAGTTCGTGAAAAAACTTAATACGAAAATCCAATCGATTACCCTCCTAGACTTACCCGTTCCAAGATAAAGTAAGGCCTTCAAAACAACGATTTTAACACATTTGGGGTTTGGGTTAGGGTTAGTGTTTGGGTTAGGGTCAGGGTTTGGGTCAGGGTTTGGGTTAGGGTTAGGGTCAGGGTTTGGGTCAGGGTTAGGGTCAGGGTTTGGGTTTGGGTTAGGGTCAGGGTTTGGGTTAGGGTCAGGGTTAGGGTTAGGGTCAGGGTTAGTGTTAGGGTAAGGGTCAGGGTAGTGGACTTGAAGGATGGTAGTGGACTTTGGCGAGGGTTAGTGAGGTGACCTTTTTTACTTCTGCGCATGTCTGACCTTTTTTGTGACTGCGCATGCGTGAGAAATTTCCAAAAATATTTCTAAGTACAGAGTATGAAAAGTGTCTTTGACTTCAATCTTCAAACAGGTGTAGAATGGATTTGAATAGAGATATTTTCTTAAAGTTAACTGTTCCGAAAAGAGGAAAAGGCGATCTAGAGGATGAAAACTTATTGGTATCACTGAAGTGTACGGCCGCACTTTCCGACCTCATTGAAGAAACGTTTGTGTGAGAGTGAAGCCTAACCCCGAAATTAACCCCAACTCCCAAACTACAAAAGAGAAAGACATGCGGTCTTCACCATAGGCTTAATTGTAAAAAAGAACTACCCTTAATGGGACCATTTTTTTAATGTCAAGGATCATGTTGAAATTTTGAAAAGGTCGACTTTAAAAAGTACCAAAAGTCATAACCTGACCCCCTACTCCTCCAAAACTATGATTTTTGAGAAGTTCGTGAAAAAACTTAATACGAAAATCCAATCGATTACCCTCCTAGACTTACCCGTTCCAAGATAAAGTAAGGCCTTCAAAACAACGATTTTAACACATTTGGGGTTTGGGTTAGGGTTAGTGTTTGGGTTAGGGTCAGGGTTTGGGTCAGGGTTTGGGTTAGGGTTAGGGTCAGGGTTTGGGTCAGGGTTAGGGTCAGGGTTTGGGTTTGGGTTAGGGTCAGGGTTTGGGTTAGGGTCAGGGTTAGGGTTAGGGTCAGGGTTAGTGTTAGGGTAAGGGTCAGGGTAGTGGACTTGAAGGATGGTAGTGGACTTTGGCGAGGGTTAGTGAGGTGACCTTTTTTACTTCTGCGCATGTCTGACCTTTTTTGTGACTGCGCATGCGTGAGAAATTTCCAAAAATATTTCTAAGTACAGAGTATGAAAAGTGTCTTTGACTTCAATCTTCAAACAGGTGTAGAATGGATTTGAATAGAGATATTTTCTTAAAGTTAACTGTTCCGAAAAGAGGAAAAGGCGATCTAGATGATGAAAACTTATTGGTATCACTGAAGTGTACGGCCGCACTTTCCGACCTCATTGAAGAAACGTTTGTGTGAGAGTGAAGCCTAACCCCGAAATTAACCCCAACTCCCAAACTACAAAAGAGAAAGACATGCGGTCTTCACCATAGGCTTAATTGTAAAAAAGAACTACCCTTAATGGGACCAATTTTTTAATGTCAAGGATCATGTTGAAATTTTGAAAAGGTCGACTTTAAAAAGTACCAAAAGTCATAACCTGACCCCCTACTCCTCCAAAACTATGATTTTTGAGAAGTTCGTGAAAAAACTTAATACGAAAATCCAATCGATTACCCTCCTAGACTTACCCGTTCCAAGATAAAGTAAGGCCTTCAAAACAACGATTTTAACACATTTGGGGTTTGGGTTAGGGTTAGTGTTTGGGTTAGGGTCAGGGTTTGGGTCAGGGTTTGGGTTAGGGTTAGGGTCAGGGTTTGGGTCAGGGTTAGGGTCAGGGTTTGGGTTTGGGTTAGGGTCAGGGTTTGGGTTAGGGTCAGGGTTAGGGTTAGGGTCAGGGTTAGTGTTAGGGTAAGGGTCAGGGTAGTGGACTTGAAGGATGGTAGTGGACTTTGGCGAGGGTTAGTGAGGTGACCTTTTTTACTTCTGCGCATGTCTGACCTTTTTTGTGACTGCGCATGCGTGAGAAATTTCCAAAAATATTTCTAAGTACAGAGTATGAAAAGTGTCTTTGACTTCAATCTTCAAACAGGTGTAGAATGGATTTGAATAGAGATATTTTCTTAAAGTTAACTGTTCCGAAAAGAGGAAAAGGCGATCTAGAGGATGAAAACTTATTGGTATCACTGAAGTGTACGGCCGCACTTTCCGACCTCATTGAAGAAACGTTTGTGTGAGAGTGAAGCCTAACCCCGAAATTAACCCCAACTCCCAAACTACAAAAGAGAAAGACATGCGGTCTTCACCATAGGCTTAATTGTAAAAAAGAACTACCCTTAATGGGACCAATTTTTTAATGTCAAGGATCATGTTGAAATTTTGAAAAGGTCGACTTTAAAAAGTACCAAAAGTCATAACCTGACCCCCTACTCCTCCAAAACTATGATTTTTGAGAAGTTCGTGAAAAAACTTAATACGAAAATCCAATCGATTACCCTCCTAGACTTACCCGTTCCAAGATAAAGTAAGGCCTTCAAAACAACGATTTTAACACATTTGGGGTTTGGGTTAGGGTTAGTGTTTGGGTTAGGGTCAGGGTTTGGGTCAGGGTTTGGGTTAGGGTTAGGGTCAGGGTTTGGGTCAGGGTTAGGGTCAGGGTTTGGGTTTGGGTTAGGGTCAGGGTTTGGGTTAGGGTCAGGGTTAGGGTTAGGGTCAGGGTTAGTGTTAGGGTAAGGGTCAGGGTAGTGGACTTGAAGGATGGTAGTGGACTTTGGCGAGGGTTAGTGAGGTGACCTTTTTTACTTCTGCGCATGTCTGACCTTTTTTGTGACTGCGCATGCGTGAGAAATTTCCAAAAATATTTCTAAGTACAGAGTATGAAAAGTGTCTTTGACTTCAATCTTCAAACAGGTGTAGAATGGATTTGAATAGAGATATTTTCTTAAAGTTAACTGTTCCGAAAAGAGGAAAAGGCGATCTAGAGGATGAAAACTTATTGGTATCACTGAAGTGTACGGCCGCACTTTCCGACCTCATTGAAGAAACGTTTGTGTGAGAGTGAAGCCTAACCCCGAAATTAACCCCAACTCCCAAACTACAAAAGAGAAAGACATGCGGTCTTCACCATAGGCTTAATTGTAAAAAAGAACTACCCTTAATGGGACCAATTTTTTAATGTCAAGGATCATGTTGAAATTTTGAAAAGGTCGACTTTAAAAAGTACCAAAAGTCATAACCTGACCCCCTACTCCTCCAAAACTATGATTTTTGAGAAGTTCGTGAAAAAACTTAATACGAAAATCCAATCGATTACCCTCCTAGACTTACCCGTTCCAAGATAAAGTAAGGCCTTCAAAACAACGATTTTAACACATTTGGGGTTTGGGTTAGGGTTAGTGTTTGGGTTAGGGTCAGGGTTTGGGTCAGGGTTTGGGTTAGGGTTAGGGTCAGGGTTTGGGTCAGGGTTAGGGTCAGGGTTTGGGTTTGGGTTAGGGTCAGGGTTTGGGTTAGGGTCAGGGTTAGGGTTAGGGTCAGGGTTAGTGTTAGGGTAAGGGTCAGGGTAGTGGACTTGAAGGATGGTAGTGGACTTTGGCGAGGGTTAGTGAGGTGACCTTTTTTACTTCTGCGCATGTCTGACCTTTTTTGTGACTGCGCATGCGTGAGAAATTTCCAAAAATATTTCTAAGTACAGAGTATGAAAAGTGTCTTTGACTTCAATCTTCAAACAGGTGTAGAATGGATTTGAATAGAGATATTTTCTTAAAGTTAACTGTTCCGAAAAGAGGAAAAGGCGATCTAGAGGATGAAAACTTATTGGTATCACTGAAGTGTACGGCCGCACTTTCCGACCTCATTGAAGAAACGTTTGTGTGAGAGTGAAGCCTAACCCCGAAATTAACCCCAACTCCCAAACTACAAAAGAGAAAGACATGCGGTCTTCACCATAGGCTTAATTGTAAAAAAGAACTACCCTTAATGGGACCAATTTTTTAATGTCAAGGATCATGTTGAAATTTTGAAAAGGTCGACTTTAAAAAGTACCAAAAGTCATAACCTGACCCCCTACTCCTCCAAAACTATGATTTTTGAGAAGTTCGTGAAAAAACTTAATACGAAAATCCAATCGATTACCCTCCTAGACTTACCCGTTCCAAGATAAAGTAAGGCCTTCAAAACAACGATTTTAACACATTTGGGGTTTGGGTTAGGGTTAGTGTTTGGGTTAGGGTCAGGGTTTGGGTCAGGGTTTGGGTTAGGGTTAGGGTCAGGGTTTGGGTCAGGGTTAGGGTCAGGGTTTGGGTTTGGGTTAGGGTCAGGGTTTGGGTTAGGGTCAGGGTTAGGGTTAGGGTCAGGGTTAGTGTTAGGGTAAGGGTCAGGGTAGTGGACTTGAAGGATGGTAGTGGACTTTGGCGAGGGTTAGTGAGGTGACCTTTTTTACTTCTGCGCATGTCTGACCTTTTTTGTGACTGCGCATGCGTGAGAAATTTCCAAAAATATTTCTAAGTACAGAGTATGAAAAGTGTCTTTGACTTCAATCTTCAAACAGGTGTAGAATGGATTTGAATAGAGATATTTTCTTAAAGTTAACTGTTCCGAAAAGAGGAAAAGGCGATCTAGAGGATGAAAACTTATTGGTATCACTGAAGTGTACGGCCGCACTTTCCGACCTCATTGAAGAAACGTTTGTGTGAGAGTGAAGCCTAACCCCGAAATTAACCCCAACTCCCAAACTACAAAAGAGAAAGACATGCGGTCTTCACCATAGGCTTAATTGTAAAAAAGAACTACCCTTAATGGGACCAATTTTTTAATGTCAAGGATCATGTTGAAATTTTGAAAAGGTCGACTTTAAAAAGTACCAAAAGTCATAACCTGACCCCCTACTCCTCCAAAACTATGATTTTTGAGAAGTTCGTGAAAAAACTTAATACGAAAATCCAATCGATTACCCTCCTAGACTTACCCGTTCCAAGATAAAGTAAGGCCTTCAAAACAACGATTTTAACACATTTGGGGTTTGGGTTAGGGTTAGTGTTTGGGTTAGGGTCAGGGTTTGGGTCAGGGTTTGGGTTAGGGTTAGGGTCAGGGTTTGGGTCAGGGTTAGGGTCAGGGTTTGGGTTTGGGTTAGGGTCAGGGTTTGGGTTAGGGTCAGGGTTAGGGTTAGGGTCAGGGTTAGTGTTAGGGTAAGGGTCAGGGTAGTGGACTTGAAGGATGGTAGTGGACTTTGGCGAGGGTTAGTGAGGTGACCTTTTTTACTTCTGCGCATGTCTGACCTTTTTTGTGACTGCGCATGCGTGAGAAATTTCCAAAAATATTTCTAAGTACAGAGTATGAAAAGTGTCTTTGACTTCAATCTTCAAACAGGTGTAGAATGGATTTGAATAGAGATATTTTCTTAAAGTTAACTGTTCCGAAAAGAGGAAAAGGCGATCTAGAGGATGAAAACTTATTGGTATCACTGAAGTGTACGGCCGCACTTTCCGACCTCATTGAAGAAACGTTTGTGTGAGAGTGAAGCCTAACCCCGAAATTAACCCCAACTCCCAAACTACAAAAGAGAAAGACATGCGGTCTTCACCATAGGCTTAATTGTAAAAAAGAACTACCCTTAATGGGACCAATTTTTTAATGTCAAGGATCATGTTGAAATTTTGAAAAGGTCGACTTTAAAAAGTACCAAAAGTCATAACCTGACCCCCTACTCCTCCAAAACTATGATTTTTGAGAAGTTCGTGAAAAAACTTAATACGAAAATCCAATCGATTACCCTCCTAGACTTACCCGTTCCAAGATAAAGTAAGGCCTTCAAAACAACGATTTTAACACATTTGGGGTTTGGGTTAGGGTTAGTGTTTGGGTTAGGGTCAGGGTTTGGGTCAGGGTTTGGGTTAGGGTTAGGGTCAGGGTTTGGGTCAGGGTTAGGGTCAGGGTTTGGGTTTGGGTTAGGGTCAGGGTTTGGGTTAGGGTCAGGGTTAGGGTTAGGGTCAGGGTTAGTGTTAGGGTAAGGGTCAGGGTAGTGGACTTGAAGGATGGTAGTGGACTTTGGCGAGGGTTAGTGAGGTGACCTTTTTTACTTCTGCGCATGTCTGACCTTTTTTGTGACTGCGCATGCGTGAGAAATTTCCAAAAATATTTCTAAGTACAGAGTATGAAAAGTGTCTTTGACTTCAATCTTCAAACAGGTGTAGAATGGATTTGAATAGAGATATTTTCTTAAAGTTAACTGTTCCGAAAAGAGGAAAAGGCGATCTAGAGGATGACAACTTATTGGTATCACTGAAGTGTACGGCCGCACTTTCCGACCTCATTGAAGAAACGTTTGTGTGAGAGTGAAGCCTAACCCCGAAATTAACCCCAACTCCCAAACTACAAAAGAGAAAGACATGCGGTCTTCACCATAGGCTTAATTGTAAAAAAGAACTACCCTTAATGGGACCAATTTTTTAATGTCAAGGATCATGTTGAAATTTTGAAAAGGTCGACTTTAAAAAGTACCAAAAGTCATAACCTGACCCCCTACTCCTCCAAAACTATGATTTTTGAGAAGTTCGTGAAAAAACTTAATACGAAAATCCAATCGATTACCCTCCTAGACTTACCCGTTCCAAGATAAAGTAAGGCCTTCAAAACAACGATTTTAACACATTTGGGGTTTGGGTTAGGGTTAGTGTTTGGGTTAGGGTCAGGGTTTGGGTCAGGGTTTGGGTTAGGGTTAGGGTCAGGGTTTGGGTCAGGGTTAGGGTCAGGGTTTGGGTTTGGGTTAGGGTCAGGGTTTGGGTTAGGGTCAGGGTTAGGGTTAGGGTCAGGGTTAGTGTTAGGGTAAGGGTCAGGGTAGTGGACTTGAAGGATGGTAGTGGACTTTGGCGAGGGTTAGTGAGGTGACCTTTTTTACTTCTGCGCATGTCTGACCTTTTTTGTGACTGCGCATGCGTGAGAAATTTCCAAAAATATTTCTAAGTACAGAGTATGAAAAGTGTCTTTGACTTCAATCTTCAAACAGGTGTAGAATGGATTTGAATAGAGATATTTTCTTAAAGTTAACTGTTCCGAAAAGAGGAAAAGGCGATCTAGAGGATGAAAACTTATTGGTATCACTGAAGTGTACGGCCGCACTTTCCGACCTCATTGAAGAAACGTTTGTGTGAGAGTGAAGCCTAACCCCGAAATTAACCCCAACTCCCAAACTACAAAAGAGAAAGACATGCGGTCTTCACCATAGGCTTAATTGTAAAAAAGAACTACCCTTAATGGGACCAATTTTTTAATGTCAAGGATCATGTTGAAATTTTGAAAAGGTCGACTTTAAAAAGTACCAAAAGTCATAACCTGACCCCCTACTCCTCCAAAACTATGATTTTTGAGAAGTTCGTGAAAAAACTTAATACGAAAATCCAATCGATTACCCTCCTAGACTTACCCGTTCCAAGATAAAGTAAGGCCTTCAAAACAACGATTTTAACACATTTGGGGTTTGGGTTAGGGTTAGTGTTTGGGTTAGGGTCAGGGTTTGGGTCAGGGTTTGGGTTAGGGTTAGGGTCAGGGTTTGGGTCAGGGTTAGGGTCAGGGTTTGGGTTTGGGTTAGGGTCAGGGTTTGGGTTAGGGTCAGGGTTAGGGTTAGGGTCAGGGTTAGTGTTAGGGTAAGGGTCAGGGTAGTGGACTTGAAGGATGGTAGTGGACTTTGGCGAGGGTTAGTGAGGTGACCTTTTTTACTTCTGCGCATGTCTGACCTTTTTTGTGACTGCGCATGCGTGAGAAATTTCCAAAAATATTTCTAAGTACAGAGTATGAAAAGTGTCTTTGACTTCAATCTTCAAACAGGTGTAGAATGGATTTGAATAGAGATATTTTCTTAAAGTTAACTGTTCCGAAAAGAGGAAAAGGCGATCTAGAGGATGAAAACTTATTGGTATCACTGAAGTGTACGGCCGCACTTTCCGACCTCATTGAAGAAACGTTTGTGTGAGAGTGAAGCCTAACCCCGAAATTAACCCCAACTCCCAAACTACAAAAGAGAAAGACATGCGGTCTTCACCATAGGCTTAATTGTAAAAAAGAACTACCCTTAATGGGACCAATTTTTTAATGTCAAGGATCATGTTGAAATTTTGAAAAGGTCGACTTTAAAAAGTACCAAAAGTCATAACCTGACCCCCTACTCCTCCAAAACTATGATTTTTGAGAAGTTCGTGAAAAAACTTAATACGAAAATCCAATCGATTACCCTCCTAGACTTACCCGTTCCAAGATAAAGTAAGGCCTTCAAAACAACGATTTTAACACATTTGGGGTTTGGGTTAGGGTTAGTGTTTGGGTTAGGGTCAGGGTTTGGGTCAGGGTTTGGGTTAGGGTTAGGGTCAGGGTTTGGGTCAGGGTTAGGGTCAGGGTTTGGGTTTGGGTTAGGGTCAGGGTTTGGGTTAGGGTCAGGGTTAGGGTTAGGGTCAGGGTTAGTGTTAGGGTAAGGGTCAGGGTAGTGGACTTGAAGGATGGTAGTGGACTTTGGCGAGGGTTAGTGAGGTGACCTTTTTTACTTCTGCGCATGTCTGACCTTTTTTGTGACTGCGCATGCGTGAGAAATTTCCAAAAATATTTCTAAGTACAGAGTATGAAAAGTGTCTTTGACTTCAATCTTCAAACAGGTGTAGAATGGATTTGAATAGAGATATTTTCTTAAAGTTAACTGTTCCGAAAAGAGGAAAAGGCGATCTAGAGGATGAAAACTTATTGGTATCACTGAAGTGTACGGCCGCACTTTCCGACCTCATTGAAGAAACGTTTGTGTGAGAGTGAAGCCTAACCCCGAAATTAACCCCAACTCCCAAACTACAAAAGAGAAAGACATGCGGTCTTCACCATAGGCTTAATTGTAAAAAAGAACTACCCTTAATGGGACCAATTTTTTAATGTCAAGGATCATGTTGAAATTTTGAAAAGGTCGACTTTAAAAAGTACCAAAAGTCATAACCTGACCCCCTACTCCTCCAAAACTATGATTTTTGAGAAGTTCGTGAAAAAACTTAATACGAAAATCCAATCGATTACCCTCCTAGACTTACCCGTTCCAAGATAAAGTAAGGCCTTCAAAACAACGATTTTAACACATTTGGGGTTTGGGTTAGGGTTAGTGTTTGGGTTAGGGTCAGGGTTTGGGTCAGGGTTTGGGTTAGGGTTAGGGTCAGGGTTTGGGTCAGGGTTAGGGTCAGGGTTTGGGTTTGGGTTAGGGTCAGGGTTTGGGTTAGGGTCAGGGTTAGGGTTAGGGTCAGGGTTAGTGTTAGGGTAAGGGTCAGGGTAGTGGACTTGAAGGATGGTAGTGGACTTTGGCGAGGGTTAGTGAGGTGACCTTTTTTACTTCTGCGCATGTCTGACCTTTTTTGTGACTGCGCATGCGTGAGAAATTTCCAAAAATATTTCTAAGTACAGAGTATGAAAAGTGTCTTTGACTTCAATCTTCAAACAGGTGTAGAATGGATTTGAATAGAGATATTTTCTTAAAGTTAACTGTTCCGAAAAGAGGAAAAGGCGATCTAGAGGATGAAAACTTATTGGTATCACTGAAGTGTACGGCCGCACTTTCCGACCTCATTGAAGAAACGTTTGTGTGAGAGTGAAGCCTAACCCCGAAATTAACCCCAACTCCCAAACTACAAAAGAGAAAGACATGCGGTCTTCACCATAGGCTTAATTGTAAAAAAGAACTACCCTTAATGGGACCAATTTTTTAATGTCAAGGATCATGTTGAAATTTTGAAAAGGTCGACTTTAAAAAGTACCAAAAGTCATAACCTGACCCCCTACTCCTCCAAAACTATGATTTTTGAGAAGTTCGTGAAAAAACTTAATACGAAAATCCAATCGATTACCCTCCTAGACTTACCCGTTCCAAGATAAAGTAAGGCCTTCAAAACAACGATTTTAACACATTTGGGGTTTGGGTTAGGGTTAGTGTTTGGGTTAGGGTCAGGGTTTGGGTCAGGGTTTGGGTTAGGGTTAGGGTCAGGGTTTGGGTCAGGGTTAGGGTCAGGGTTTGGGTTTGGGTTAGGGTCAGGGTTTGGGTTAGGGTCAGGGTTAGGGTTAGGGTCAGGGTTAGTGTTAGGGTAAGGGTCAGGGTAGTGGACTTGAAGGATGGTAGTGGACTGGCGAGGGTTAGTGAGGTGACCTTTTTTACTTCTGCGCATGTCTGACCTTTTTTGTGACTGCGCATGCGTGAGAAATTTCCAAAAATATTTCTAAGTACAGAGTATGAAAAGTGTCTTTGACTTCAATCTTCAAACAGGTGTAGAATGGATTTGAATAGAGATATTTTCTTAAAGTTAACTGTTCCGAAAAGAGGAAAAGGCGATCTAGAGGATGAAAACTTATTGGTATCACTGAAGTGTACGGCCGCACTTTCCGACCTCATTGAAGAAACGTTTGTGTGAGAGTGAAGCCTAACCCCGAAATTAACCCCAACTCCCAAACTACAAAAGAGAAAGACATGCGGTCTTCACCATAGGCTTAATTGTAAAAAAGAACTACCCTTAATGGGACCAATTTTTTAATGTCAAGGATCATGTTGAAATTTTGAAAAGGTCGACTTTAAAAAGTACCAAAAGTCATAACCTGACCCCCTACTCCTCCAAAACTATGATTTTTGAGAAGTTCGTGAAAAAACTTAATACGAAAATCCAATCGATTACCCTCCTAGACTTACCCGTTCCAAGATAAAGTAAGGCCTTCAAAACAACGATTTTAACACATTTGGGGTTTGGGTTAGGGTTAGTGTTTGGGTTAGGGTCAGGGTTTGGGTCAGGGTTTGGGTTAGGGTTAGGGTCAGGGTTTGGGTCAGGGTTAGGGTCAGGGTTTGGGTTTGGGTTAGGGTCAGGGTTTGGGTTAGGGTCAGGGTTAGGGTTAGGGTCAGGGTTAGTGTTAGGGTAAGGGTCAGGGTAGTGGACTTGAAGGATGGTAGTGGACTTTGGCGAGGGTTAGTGAGGTGACCTTTTTTACTTCTGCGCATGTCTGACCTTTTTTGTGACTGCGCATGCGTGAGAAATTTCCAAAAATATTTCTAAGTACAGAGTATGAAAAGTGTCTTTGACTTCAATCTTCAAACAGGTGTAGAATGGATTTGAATAGAGATATTTTCTTAAAGTTAACTGTTCCGAAAAGAGGAAAAGGCGATCTAGAGGATGAAAACTTATTGGTATCACTGAAGTGTACGGCCGCACTTTCCGACCTCATTGAAGAAACGTTTGTGTGAGAGTGAAGCCTAACCCCGAAATTAACCCCAACTCCCAAACTACAAAAGAGAAAGACATGCGGTCTTCACCATAGGCTTAATTGTAAAAAAGAACTACCCTTAATGGGACCAATTTTTTAATGTCAAGGATCATGTTGAAATTTTGAAAAGGTCGACTTTAAAAAGTACCAAAAGTCATAACCTGACCCCCTACTCCTCCAAAACTATGATTTTTGAGAAGTTCGTGAAAAAACTTAATACGAAAATCCAATCGATTACCCTCCTAGACTTACCCGTTCCAAGATAAAGTAAGGCCTTCAAAACAACGATTTTAACACATTTGGGGTTTGGGTTAGGGTTAGTGTTTGGGTTAGGGTCAGGGTTTGGGTCAGGGTTTGGGTTAGGGTTAGGGTCAGGGTTTGGGTCAGGGTTAGGGTCAGGGTTTGGGTTTGGGTTAGGGTCAGGGTTTGGGTTAGGGTCAGGGTTAGGGTTAGGGTCAGGGTTAGTGTTAGGGTAAGGGTCAGGGTAGTGGACTTGAAGGATGGTAGTGGACTTTGGCGAGGGTTAGTGAGGTGACCTTTTTTACTTCTGCGCATGTCTGACCTTTTTTGTGACTGCGCATGCGTGAGAAATTTCCAAAAATATTTCTAAGTACAGAGTATGAAAAGTGTCTTTGACTTCAATCTTCAAACAGGTGTAGAATGGATTTGAATAGAGATATTTTCTTAAAGTTAACTGTTCCGAAAAGAGGAAAAGGCGATCTAGAGGATGAAAACTTATTGGTATCACTGAAGTGTACGGCCGCACTTTCCGACCTCATTGAAGAAACGTTTGTGTGAGAGTGAAGCCTAACCCCGAAATTAACCCCAACTCCCAAACTACAAAAGAGAAAGACATGCGGTCTTCACCATAGGCTTAATTGTAAAAAAGAACTACCCTTAATGGGACCAATTTTTTAATGTCAAGGATCATGTTGAAATTTTGAAAAGGTCGACTTTAAAAAGTACCAAAAGTCATAACCTGACCCCCTACTCCTCCAAAACTATGATTTTTGAGAAGTTCGTGAAAAAACTTAATACGAAAATCCAATCGATTACCCTCCTAGACTTACCCGTTCCAAGATAAAGTAAGGCCTTCAAAACAACGATTTTAACACATTTGGGGTTTGGGTTAGGGTTAGTGTTTGGGTTAGGGTCAGGGTTTGGGTCAGGGTTTGGGTTAGGGTTAGGGTCAGGGTTTGGGTCAGGGTTAGGGTCAGGGTTTGGGTTTGGGTTAGGGTCAGGGTTTGGGTTAGGGTCAGGGTTAGGGTTAGGGTCAGGGTTAGTGTTAGGGTAAGGGTCAGGGTAGTGGACTTGAAGGATGGTAGTGGACTTTGGCGAGGGTTAGTGAGGTGACCTTTTTTACTTCTGCGCATGTCTGACCTTTTTTGTGACTGCGCATGCGTGAGAAATTTCCAAAAATATTTCTAAGTACAGAGTATGAAAAGTGTCTTTGACTTCAATCTTCAAACAGGTGTAGAATGGATTTGAATAGAGATATTTTCTTAAAGTTAACTGTTCCGAAAAGAGGAAAAGGCGATCTAGAGGATGAAAACTTATTGGTATCACTGAAGTGTACGGCCGCACTTTCCGACCTCATTGAAGAAACGTTTGTGTGAGAGTGAAGCCTAACCCCGAAATTAACCCCAACTCCCAAACTACAAAAGAGAAAGACATGCGGTCTTCACCATAGGCTTAATTGTAAAAAAGAACTACCCTTAATGGGACCAATTTTTTAATGTCAAGGATCATGTTGAAATTTTGAAAAGGTCGACTTTAAAAAGTACCAAAAGTCATAACCTGACCCCCTACTCCTCCAAAACTATGATTTTTGAGAAGTTCGTGAAAAAACTCAATACGAAAATCCAATCGATTACCCTCCTAGACTTACCCGTTCCAAGATAAAGTAAGGCCTTCAAAACAACGATTTTAACACATTTGGGGTTTGGGTTAGGGTTAGTGTTTGGGTTAGGGTCAGGGTTTGGGTCAGGGTTTGGGTTAGGGTTAGGGTCAGGGTTTGGGTCAGGGTTAGGGTCAGGGTTTGGGTTTGGGTTAGGGTCAGGGTTTGGGTTAGGGTCAGGGTTAGGGTTAGGGTCAGGGTTAGTGTTAGGGTAAGGGTCAGGGTAGTGGACTTGAAGGATGGTAGTGGACTTTGGCGAGGGTTAGTGAGGTGACCTTTTTTACTTCTGCGCATGTCTGACCTTTTTTGTGACTGCGCATGCGTGAGAAATTTCCAAAAATATTTCTAAGTACAGAGTATGAAAAGTGTCTTTGACTTCAATCTTCAAACAGGTGTAGAATGGATTTGAATAGAGATATTTTCTTAAAGTTAACTGTTCCGAAAAGAGGAAAAGGCGATCTAGAGGATGAAAACTTATTGGTATCACTGAAGTGTACGGCCGCACTTTCCGACCTCATTGAAGAAACGTTTGTGTGAGAGTGAAGCCTAACCCCGAAATTAACCCCAACTCCCAAACTACAAAAGAGAAAGACATGCGGTCTTCACCATAGGCTTAATTGTAAAAAAGAACTACCCTTAATGGGACCAATTTTTTAATGTCAAGGATCATGTTGAAATTTTGAAAAGGTCGACTTTAAAAAGTACCAAAAGTCATAACCTGACCCCCTACTCCTCCAAAACTATGATTTTTGAGAAGTTCGTGAAAAAACTTAATACGAAAATCCAATCGATTACCCTCCTAGACTTACCCGTTCCAAGATAAAGTAAGGCCTTCAAAACAACGATTTTAACACATTTGGGGTTTGGGTTAGGGTTAGTGTTTGGGTTAGGGTCAGGGTTTGGGTCAGGGTTTGGGTTAGGGTTAGGGTCAGGGTTTGGGTCAGGGTTAGGGTCAGGGTTTGGGTTTGGGTTAGGGTCAGGGTTTGGGTTAGGGTCAGGGTTAGGGTTAGGGTCAGGGTTAGTGTTAGGGTAAGGGTCAGGGTAGTGGACTTGAAGGATGGTAGTGGACTTTGGCGAGGGTTAGTGAGGTGACCTTTTTTACTTCTGCGCATGTCTGACCTTTTTTGTGACTGCGCATGCGTGAGAAATTTCCAAAAATATTTCTAAGTACAGAGTATGAAAAGTGTCTTTGACTTCAATCTTCAAACAGGTGTAGAATGGATTTGAATAGAGATATTTTCTTAAAGTTAACTGTTCCGAAAAGAGGAAAAGGCGATCTAGAGGATGAAAACTTATTGGTATCACTGAAGTGTACGGCCGCACTTTCCGACCTCATTGAAGAAACGTTTGTGTGAGAGTGAAGCCTAACCCCGAAATTAACCCCAACTCCCAAACTACAAAAGAGAAAGACATGCGGTCTTCACCATAGGCTTAATTGTAAAAAAGAACTACCCTTAATGGGACCAATTTTTTAATGTCAAGGATCATGTTGAAATTTTGAAAAGGTCGACTTTAAAAAGTACCAAAAGTCATAACCTGACCCCCTACTCCTCCAAAACTATGATTTTTGAGAAGTTCGTGAAAAAACTTAATACGAAAATCCAATCGATTACCCTCCTAGACTTACCCGTTCCAAGATAAAGTAAGGCCTTCAAAACAACGATTTTAACACATTTGGGGTTTGGGTTAGGGTTAGTGTTTGGGTTAGGGTCAGGGTTTGGGTCAGGGTTTGGGTTAGGGTTAGGGTCAGGGTTTGGGTCAGGGTTAGGGTCAGGGTTTGGGTTTGGGTTAGGGTCAGGGTTTGGGTTAGGGTCAGGGTTAGGGTTAGGGTCAGGGTTAGTGTTAGGGTAAGGGTCAGGGTAGTGGACTTAAAGGATGGTAGTGGACTTTGGCGAGGGTTAGTGAGGTGACCTTTTTTACTTCTGCGCATGTCTGACCTTTTTTGTGACTGCGCATGCGTGAGAAATTTCCAAAAATATTTCTAAGTACAGAGTATGAAAAGTGTCTTTGACTTCAATCTTCAAACAGGTGTAGAATGGATTTGAATAGAGATATTTTCTTAAAGTTAACTGTTCCGAAAAGAGGAAAAGGCGATCTAGAGGATGAAAACTTATTGGTATCACTGAAGTGTACGGCCGCACTTTCCGACCTCATTGAAGAAACGTTTGTGTGAGAGTGAAGCCTAACCCCGAAATTAACCCCAACTCCCAAACTACAAAAGAGAAAGACATGCGGTCTTCACCATAGGCTTAATTGTAAAAAAGAACTACCCTTAATGGGACCAATTTTTTAATGTCAAGGATCATGTTGAAATTTTGAAAAGGTCGACTTTAAAAAGTACCAAAAGTCATAACCTGACCCCCTACTCCTCCAAAACTATGATTTTTGAGAAGTTCGTGAAAAAACTTAATACGAAAATCCAATCGATTACCCTCCTAGACTTACCCGTTCCAAGATAAAGTAAGGCCTTCAAAACAACGATTTTAACACATTTGGGGTTTGGGTTAGGGTTAGTGTTTGGGTTAGGGTCAGGGTTTGGGTCAGGGTTTGGGTTAGGGTTAGGGTCAGGGTTTGGGTCAGGGTTAGGGTCAGGGTTTGGGTTTGGGTTAGGGTCAGGGTTTGGGTTAGGGTCAGGGTTAGGGTTAGGGTCAGGGTTAGTGTTAGGGTAAGGGTCAGGGTAGTGGACTTGAAGGATGGTAGTGGACTTTGGCGAGGGTTAGTGAGGTGACCTTTTTTACTTCTGCGCATGTCTGACCTTTTTTGTGACTGCGCATGCGTGAGAAATTTCCAAAAATATTTCTAAGTACAGAGTATGAAAAGTGTCTTTGACTTCAATCTTCAAACAGGTGTAGAATGGATTTGAATAGAGATATTTTCTTAAAGTTAACTGTTCCGAAAAGAGGAAAAGGCGATCTAGAGGATGAAAACTTATTGGTATCACTGAAGTGTACGGCCGCACTTTCCGACCTGATTGAAGAAACGTTTGTGTGAGAGTGAAGCCTAACCCCGAAATTAACCCCAACTCCCAAACTACAAAAGAGAAAGACATGCGGTCTTCACCATAGGCTTAATTGTAAAAAAGAACTACCCTTAATGGGACCAATTTTTTAATGTCAAGGATCATGTTGAAATTTTGAAAAGGTCGACTTTAAAAAGTACCAAAAGTCATAACCTGACCACCTACTCCTCCAAAACTATGATTTTTGAGAAGTTCGTGAAAAAACTTAATACGAAAATCCAATCGATTACCCTCCTAGACTTACCCGTTCCAAGATAAAGTAAGGCCTTCAAAACAACGATTTTAACACATTTGGGGTTTGGGTTAGGGTTAGTGTTTGGGTTAGGGTCAGGGTTTGGGTCAGGGTTTGGGTTAGGGTTAGGGTCAGGGTTTGGGTCAGGGTTAGGGTCAGGGTTTGGGTTTGGGTTAGGGTCAGGGTTTGGGTTAGGGTCAGGGTTAGGGTTAGGGTCAGGGTTAGTGTTAGGGTAAGGGTCAGGGTAGTGGACTTGAAGGATGGTAGTGGACTTTGGCGAGGGTTAGTGAGGTGACCTTTTTTACTTCTGCGCATGTCTGACCTTTTTTGTGACTGCGCATGCGTGAGAAATTTCCAAAAATATTTCTAAGTACAGAGTATGAAAAGTGTCTTTGACTTCAATCTTCAAACAGGTGTAGAATGGATTTGAATAGAGATATTTTCTTAAAGTTAACTGTTCCGAAAAGAGGAAAAGGCGATCTAGAGGATGAAAACTTATTGGTATCACTGAAGTGTACGGCCGCACTTTCCGACCTCATTGAAGAAACGTTTGTGTGAGAGTGAAGCCTAACCCCGAAATTAACCCCAACTCCCAAACTACAAAAGAGAAAGACATGCGGTCTTCACCATAGGCTTAATTGTAAAAAAGAACTACCCTTAATGGGACCAATTTTTTAATGTCAAGGATCATGTTGAAATTTTGAAAAGGTCGACTTTAAAAAGTACCAAAAGTCATAACCTGACCCCCTACTCCTCTAAAACTATGATTTTTGAGAAGTTCGTGAAAAAACTTAATACGAAAATCCAATCGATTACCCTCCTAGACTTACCCGTTCCAAGATAAAGTAAGGCCTTCAAAACAACGATTTTAACACATTTGGGGTTTGGGTTAGGGTTAGTGTTTGGGTTAGGGTCAGGGTTTGGGTCAGGGTTTGGGTTAGGGTTAGGGTCAGGGTTTGGGTCAGGGTTAGGGTCAGGGTTTGGGTTTGGGTTAGGGTCAGGGTTTGGGTTAGGGTCAGGGTTAGGGTTAGGGTCAGGGTTAGTGTTAGGGTAAGGGTCAGGGTAGTGGACTTGAAGGATGGTAGTGGACTTTGGTGAGGGTTAGTGAGGTGACCTTTTTTACTTCTGCGCATGTCTGACCTTTTTTGTGACTGCGCATGCGTGAGAAATTTCCAAAAATATTTCTAAGTACAGAGTATGAAAAGTGTCTTTGACTTCAATCTTCAAACAGGTGTAGAATGGATTTGAATAGAGATATTTTCTTAAAGTTAACTGTTCCGAAAAGAGGAAAAGGCGATCTAGAGGATGAAAACTTATTGGTATCACTGAAGTGTACGGCCGCACTTTCCGACCTCATTGAAGAAACGTTTGTGTGAGAGTGAAGCCTAACCCCGAAATTAACCCCAACTCCCAAACTACAAAAGAGAAAGACATGCGGTCTTCACCATAGGCTTAATTGTAAAAAAGAACTACCCTTAATGGGACCAATTTTTTAATGTCAAGGATCATGTTGAAATTTTGAAAAGGTCGACTTTAAAAAGTACCAAAAGTCATAACCTGACCCCCTACTCCTCCAAAACTATGATTTTTGAGAAGTTCGTGAAAAAACTTAATACGAAAATCCAATCGATTACCCTCCTAGACTTACCCGTTCCAAGATAAAGTAAGGCCTTCAAAACAACGATTTTAACACATTTGGGGTTTGGGTTAGGGTTAGTGTTTGGGTTAGGGTCAGGGTTTGGGTCAGGGTTTGGGTTAGGGTTAGGGTCAGGGTTTGGGTCAGGGTTAGGGTCAGGGTTTGGGTTTGGGTTAGGGTCAGGGTTTGGGTTAGGGTCAGGGTTAGGGTTAGGGTCAGGGTTAGTGTTAGGGTAAGGGTCAGGGTAGTGGACTTGAAGGATGGTAGTGGACTTTGGCGAGGGTTAGTGAGGTGACCTTTTTTACTTCTGCGCATGTCTGACCTTTTTTGTGACTGCGCATGCGTGAGAAATTTCCAAAAATATTTCTAAGTACAGAGTATGAAAAGTGTCTTTGACTTCAATCTTCAAACAGGTGTAGAATGGATTTGAATAGAGATATTTTCTTAAAGTTAACTGTTCCGAAAAGAGGAAAAGGCGATCTAGAGGATGAAAACTTATTGGTATCACTGAAGTGTACGGCCGCACTTTCCGACCTCATTGAAGAAACGTTTGTGTGAGAGTGAAGCCTAACCCCGAAATTAACCCCAACTCCCAAACTACAAAAGAGAAAGACATGCGGTCTTCACCATAGGCTTAATTGTAAAAAAGAACTACCCTTAATGGGACCAATTTTTTAATGTCAAGGATCATGTTGAAATTTTGAAAAGGTCGACTTTAAAAAGTACCAAAAGTCATAACCTGACCCCCTACTCCTCTAAAACTATGATTTTTGAGAAGTTCGTGAAAAAACTTAATACGAAAATCCAATCGATTACCCTCCTAGACTTACCCGTTCCAAGATAAAGTAAGGCCTTCAAAACAACGATTTTAACACATTTGGGGTTTGGGTTAGGGTTAGTGTTTGGGTTAGGGTCAGGGTTTGGGTCAGGGTTTGGGTTAGGGTTAGGGTCAGGGTTTGGGTCAGGGTTAGGGTCAGGGTTTGGGTTTGGGTTAGGGTCAGGGTTTGGGTTAGGGTCAGGGTTAGGGTTAGGGTCAGGGTTAGTGTTAGGGTAAGGGTCAGGGTAGTGGACTTGAAGGATGGTAGTGGACTTTGGTGAGGGTTAGTGAAGTGACCTTTTTTACTTCTGCGCATGTCTGACCTTTTTTGTGACTGCGCATGCGTGAGAAATTTCCAAAAATATTTCTAAGTACAGAGTATGAAAAGTGTCTTTGACTTCAATCTTCAAACAGGTGTAGAATGGATTTGAATAGAGATATTTTCTTAAAGTTAACTGTTCCGAAAAGAGGAAAAGGCGATCTAGAGGATGAAAACTTATTGGTATCACTGAAGTGTACGGCCGCACTTTCCGACCTCATTGAAGAAACGTTTGTGTGAGAGTGAAGCCTAACCCCGAAATTAACCCCAACTCCCAAACTACAAAAGAGAAAGACATGCGGTCTTCACCATAGGCTTAATTGTAAAAAAGAACTACCCTTAATGGGACCAATTTTTTAATGTCAAGGATCATGTTGAAATTTTGAAAAGGTCGACTTTAAAAAGTACCAAAAGTCATAACCTGACCCCCTACTCCTCCAAAACTATGATTTTTGAGAAGTTCGTGAAAAAACTTAATACGAAAATCCAATCGATTACCCTCCTAGACTTACCCGTTCCAAGATAAAGTAAGGCCTTCAAAACAACGATTTTAACACATTTGGGGTTTGGGTTAGGGTTAGTGTTTGGGTTAGGGTCAGGGTTTGGGTCAGGGTTTGGGTTAGGGTTAGGGTCAGGGTTTGGGTCAGGGTTAGGGTCAGGGTTTGGGTTTGGGTTAGGGTCAGGGTTTGGGTTAGGGTCAGGGTTAGGGTTAGGGTCAGGGTTAGTGTTAGGGTAAGGGTCAGGGTAGTGGACTTGAAGGATGGTAGTGGACTTTGGCGAGGGTTAGTGAGGTGACCTTTTTTACTTCTGCGCATGTCTGACCTTTTTTGTGACTGCGCATGCGTGAGAAATTTCCAAAAATATTTCTAAGTACAGAGTATGAAAAGTGTCTTTGACTTCAATCTTCAAACAGGTGTAGAATGGATTTGAATAGAGATATTTTCTTAAAGTTAACTGTTCCGAAAAGAGGAAAAGGCGATCTAGAGGATGAAAACTTATTGGTATCACTGAAGTGTACGGCCGCACTTTCCGACCTCATTGAAGAAACGTTTGTGTGAGAGTGAAGCCTAACCCCGAAATTAACCCCAACTCCCAAACTACAAAAGAGAAAGACATGCGGTCTTCACCATAGGCTTAATTGTAAAAAAGAACTACCCTTAATGGGACCAATTTTTTAATGTCAAGGATCATGTTGAAATTTTGAAAAGGTCGACTTTAAAAAGTACCAAAAGTCATAACCTGACCCCCTACTCCTCCAAAACTATGATTTTTGAGAAGTTCGTGAAAAAACTTAATACGAAAATCCAATCGATTACCCTCCTAGACTTACCCGTTCCAAGATAAAGTAAGGCCTTCAAAACAACGATTTTAACACATTTGGGGTTTGGGTTAGGGTTAGTGTTTGGGTTAGGGTCAGGGTTTGGGTCAGGGTTTGGGTTAGGGTTAGGGTCAGGGTTTGGGTCAGGGTTAGGGTCAGGGTTTGGGTTTGGGTTAGGGTCAGGGTTTGGGTTAGGGTCAGGGTTAGGGTTAGGGTCAGGGTTAGTGTTAGGGTAAGGGTCAGGGTAGTGGACTTGAAGGATGGTAGTGGACTTTGGCGAGGGTTAGTGAGGTGACCTTTTTTACTTCTGCGCATGTCTGACCTTTTTTGTGACTGCGCATGCGTGAGAAATTTCCAAAAATATTTCTAAGTACAGAGTATGAAAAGTGTCTTTGACTTCAATCTTCAAACAGGTGTAGAATGGATTTGAATAGAGATATTTTCTTAAAGTTAACTGTTCCGAAAAGAGGAAAAGGCGATCTAGAGGATGAAAACTTATTGGTATCACTGAAGTGTACGGCCGCACTTTCCGACCTCATTGAAGAAACGTTTGTGTGAGAGTGAAGCCTAACCCCGAAATTAACCCCAACTCCCAAACTACAAAAGAGAAAGACATGCGGTCTTCACCATAGGCTTAATTGTAAAAAAGAACTACCCTTAATGGGACCAATTTTTTAATGTCAAGGATCATGTTGAAATTTTGAAAAGGTCGACTTTAAAAAGTACCAAAAGTCATAACCTGACCCCCTACTCCTCCAAAACTATGATTTTTGAGAAGTTCGTGAAAAAACTTAATACGAAAATCCAATCGATTACCCTCCTAGACTTACCCGTTCCAAGATAAAGTAAGGCCTTCAAAACAACGATTTTAACACATTTGGGGTTTGGGTTAGGGTTAGGGTTAGGGTTAGTGTTAGGGTTAGGGTTAGGGTTAGGGTTAGGGTTAGGGTTTGGGTTAGGGTTAGGGTTTGGGTTAGGGTTAGGGTTAGGGTTAGGGTTAGGGTTTGGGTTAGGGTTAGGGTTAGGGTTAGGGTTAGGGTTAGGGTTAGGGTTAGGGTTAGGGTTAGGGTTAGGGTTAGGGTTTAGGGTTTAGGGTTTAGGGTTAGGGTTAGGGTTAGGGTTAGGGTTTAGGGTTAGGGTTAGGGTTAGGGTTAGGGTTAGGGTTAGGGTTAGGGTTAGGGTTAGGTATCATATAGAGGGGGGCACCTGGGGTGTAGGCTGACTATTAAGGGTTGTGATATGACTGGCGTATGAATATATGAGGGTTAGGGTTAACCCTAACCCAAATTAGGGTTAGGGTTAGGGTTTGGGTTAGCCGGATCTTTTTTTCTAACCCTAACCCTTTCAAGTGCGCATGCGCCGATATGTTTTGGATTCAAGGGTCCCCCTATAGTAATACATACTTAGTTGTATATATAGTAGTCTTTTTGTAACAATTTCCTGAAGAAGGTATGCCAAAATTTGCATATTGAAATTCAGGGGAGATAATCTGATAAGGCTTATAGGCAAACTTTGAAAAAATCGTATCTCTGTTGTTGACCGTCCGATTTTTAAACTGTTTAGCGTTTTGGAAAGGGAATTCAATTGCGCACATTTTGGTGTCTTGATATTGAAAATGTATCGGGGCATTCAAAAGTTATAGATTGCCGAAGAAAACGTGTCAGAAACTGTGGTACAACGATCCCTAAATGTTAAGAAATGATAGCCTTTCATGAAGGAGTTGAAGTGTCAAGCTGCTATATTTGTTGTATTCATCAATATCTTGGGGCAATATTTACCCTTTTCCTTGAATATTCTCTACCGGCATAATAATTTTATTCTTTATGTACCTCGCGATGAAAATTTTGTCAAAAATTAAGCGCTTCGTAAGTCTACGGTTATACTAAAACTTTTGTCGACAAGAATAAAAAGAGCCAATATTTCTTCTTTTGAATGATATTCTGGTACTGGCCTTATAATTGAGCACTTTTAAATACATCCTGATGGGTTGTTTGACATTAAATGGGAATGAAAACAAGTTTAAATAACAAAATTTGTTGTCGGTATCAACAAAAGGTGCCAATATCTTCCCTTCTTCCTGATTTTTCTGGTCCGGCATCATTATTTGAATCTCAGAATGAATGGTTTGACACAAATTGAGAGATTTATAAGTGTACGGTTACTAATATTTATGTCGCGAAACAATTAAAAGCGACACTATTTCATCTTTGTTCTATTATTCTTGTACTGGCCAGGTAATAGAGGCCATTTGATACATTCAAATGGATTGTCAGACATAAAAGTGAAAGAATAAATGTATTGAAGTGCTATATTTGTTGCATTCAGCAGTATAGGGTGCCAATATTGACCATTTTCTTGGTTATTACTTACCGGCATTAACATTTTATCCTTTCCGTACCTGAGGATTGATAGTTTTACACAGGTTTGGAGTCTACGGTTAATAAAACATTTGTCGACAACTATAAGAATGCATAATTTGACAACAATTGAGAGATTTATATGTGTACGGTTACTGATATTTATGTCAATACAAACTAAAAGTGACAATATTTCATATGTTGTATGATATTTATGAGTTTAGGAGGATTTGTATTTGTTGTCTGCATCTATAAATGGTGCCAATATCTATCCTTTTTGATGATACTTGTATGCCAGCATGAACATTTTATTCTTTTGATGGATAATTTGACACTGTATAAGTCTACGGTTACTTATATTTGTGTCGATAACAATAAAAGGCGACAATATTTCTTTCTTTTTGATGATACTTTTGTGCCGGTATAAACATTTCATCATTAGGATGGATAATTTGACACTGTATAAGTCTACGGTTACTTTTATTTGTGTCGATAACAATAAAAGGCGACAATATTTCTTTCTTTTTATTGATATTCTTGTACCGGCTTGGTAATTGAGTACTTTTTGTACCTCAAAATTGATTGTTAGACATTAGAGTGAAGGATTTTAAGTTTCAAATGCTATATTTGTGTTGTACTCATCAATATAGGGTGTCAACATTGACCTTTTTCAAAGTCTGAGTGCGCATGCGCGACATGCCTTGGATACAAGGGTTCCCCCCATTAGCATATGTGTACTGAGTGCTTTATATAGTAGGCTTTGTGTAATAATTTCCTCAAACAAGTTGACACAAAATTTGAATTCAGGGAAGATAATCCAATTAGGAATATAGGCAAAGTTTGAAAAATCGTAGCTGCGTTGTTTGCGGTCCGATGTATAAACTGTTTAGTGTTTTGGAAAGGACATTTAACTGCGAAAATTGTGCTGACTTGATAGTGAAAATAAAATGTGTATAGCCGTTAAAGAAGACTTGGGTATTTGTTTACATATCAGACGTAGTAAGGAATACGGGAGGCTATATGGCAAACTTTGAAAAAATCAAAGCTCCGTTTTTAACCGTTTGATTTACAAAATGTTTAACGTTTTGGAAAGGACATTCAATTGGGCAAATTGTGCAGTCTAGGTTTGGAAGATCAGTTCAGGCATTCAAAAGTTATAGGTCGATAAAGAACACATGGGTATTTGTTTACATATTAGACGTAGTATGGAACACGGAAGTGTACATGGCAAACTTTGAAAAATCATAGCTCCGTTGTTTACCGTTCGATTTCCAAAATGTTTAACGTTTTATAATGGGCAGTCAATTGCGCACATTTTGGTGTCTTGATATTGAAAATGTATCGGGGCATTCAAAAGTTATAGGTCGCCGAAGAAAACGTGTCAGAAACTGTGGTACAAAGATCCAATGTGCTCCACCTAAATGTTAAGAAATGATAGCCTTTCATGAAGGAGTTTAAGTGTCAAGCTGCTATATTTGTTGTATTCATCAATATCTTGGGCCAATATTTACCCTTTTCCTTGAATATTGTCTACCGGCATAATAATTTTATTCTTTATGTACCTCGCGATGAAATTTTTTTCAAAAATTAAGCGCTTCCTAAGTCTACGGTTATACTAAAACTTTTGTCGACAAGAATAAAAAGAGCCAATATTTCTTCTTTTGAATGATATTCTGGTACTGGCCTTATAATTGAGCACTTTTAAATACATCCTGATGGGTTGTTTGACATTAAATGGGAATGAAAACAAGTTTAAATAACAAAATTTGTTGTCGGTATCAACAAAAGGTGCCAATATCTTCCCTTCTTCCTGATTTTTCTGGTCCGGCATCATTATTTGAATCTAAGAATGAATGGTTTGACACAAATTGAGAGATTTATAAGTGTACGGTTACTAATATTTATGTCGCGAAACAATTAAAAGCGACACTATTTCATCTTTGTTATAATATTCTTGTACCGGCCTGGTAATAGAGGACATTTGATACATTCAAATGGATTGTCAGACATAAAAGTGAAAGAATAAATGTTTTGAAGTGCTATATTTGTTGCATTCAGCAATATAGGGTGCCAATATTGACCATTTTCTTGGTTATTACTTACCGGCATTAACATTTTATCCTTTCGGTACCTGAGGATTGATAGTTTTACACAGGTTTGGAGTCTACGGTTACTAAAACATTTGTCGACAACTATAAGAAGGCATAATTTGACAACAATTGAGAGATTTATAAGTGTACGGTTACTGATATTTATGTCGATACCAACTAAAAGTGACAATACTTCATATGTTGTATAATATTTATGAGTTTAGATGTATTCTCAGACACAAAAGTGAAGAAATGAATGTTTCAGGTTGCTGTATTTGTTGTCTGCATCTATAAATGGTGCCAATATCTATCCTTTTGATGATACTTGTGTGCCAGCATGAACATTTTATTCTTTTGATGGATAATTTGACACTGTATAAGGCTACGGTTACTTTTATTTGTGTCGATAACAATAAAAGGCGACAATATTTCTTTCTTTTTGATGATACTTCTGTGACGGTATAAACATTTCATTCTTAGGATGGATAATTTGACACTGTATAAGTCTACGGTTACTTTTATTTGTGTCGATAACAATAAAAGGCGACAATATTTCTTTCTTTTTATTGATATTCTTGTACCGGCTTTGTAATTGAGTACTTTTTGTACCTCAAAATTGATTGTTAGACATTAGACTGAAGGATTTTAAGTTTCAAATTGCTATATGTGTTGTACTCATCAATATAGGGTGTCAACATTGACCTTTTTCAAGGTTATTCCATACCGGCAACCTATTTTATTCTTTTTGGTTTATAGTTTTCAGTGTATGGAGACTAAAAACTTTGTCGACAGATATAAAAAGTGCCAATATTTCTTCTTTTATATGATATTTAAGTACTTTTATGCCTCATGCTGGACTGTTTGAGTTAAATTATATTTATTATTTTTTTTTTTTTTTTTTTTTTTTTTAACTGGTCTGATAAATGCTGGAGTGTTAGAGTTAAATTATAGTTAAAATTTTTATTTATTTGTTTATAAAGTCTGAGTGCGCATGCGCGACATGCCTTGGATACAAGGGTTCCCCCCATTAGCATATGTGTACTGAGTGCTTTATATAGTAGGCTTTGTGTAATAATTTCCTCAAACAAGGTGTGACACAAAATTTGAATTCAGGGAAGATAATCCAATTAGGAATATAGGCAAAGTTTGAAAAATCGTAGCTCCGTTGTTTGCGGTCCGATGTATAAACTGTTTAGTGTTTTGGAAGAGACATTTAACTGCGGAAATTGTGCTGACTTGATAGTGAAAATAAAATGTGTATAGCCGTTAAAGAAGACTCGGGTATTTGTTTACATATCAGACGTAGTAAGGAATACGGGAGGCTATATGGCAAACTTTGAAAAAGTCATAGCTCCGTTTTTAACCGTTTGATTTACAAAATGTTTAACGTTTTGGAAAGGACATTCAATTGGGCAAATTGTGCAGTCTAGGTTTGGAAGATCAGGTCAGGCATTCAAAAGTTATAGGTCGATAAAGAACACATGGGTATTTGTTTACATATTAGACGTAGTATGGAACACGGAAGTGTACATGGCAAACTTTGAAAAATCATAGCTCCGTTGTTTACCGTTCGATTTCCAAAATGTTTAACGTTTTGGAATGGGCATTCAATTGGGCAAATTGTGCAGTCTGGTTTTGGAACATCAGCTCAGGCATTCAAAAGTTATAGGTCGATAAAAAAGCCAACTAATAACTGTAACATGCTTATTCCTGGTACAACATTAGCAGGTGCTCCACCTTACTATGCAACATAGAATGGCACTGCCTATTTTTAACCGACATTTATAAGAGGAGACAGCACAGGTGTATGTAAAGAACACTCTGAGAATACCAAAGCATATGCCTCATATGGAATTATACTCCTTGGTACAACATTTTGGAGTGCTCCATGTGTAAATAGCAATCTGTGTTGAGGAATGCGAATGTTCTTCTAGGGACTTGCAAAGGCTGTTAAAAAGGGTTAATTTGCACCTAAACATACTTTACTGAATCAGCAGTTAGTTGGTTTAGGCTTCTGTGGCAGGAATTAAATTGCTGGTACAACAATTCAATGTGCTCCGCATAAATATTTAGGACACGATAGGACTGACCTGTCGTGTGAAGGAGTTTAAGTGTCAAATTGGTATATTTGTTGTATTCATGAATAAAATTGACCTTTTTCTTGATTATTCCTTACCGGCATAAACATTTTATACTTGTGGTAGCTCAGGTTTGATAGATTTACACAGTTTGTCAGTCTACAGTTACTCAATTAAACATACAATTTGACAGGAATGAATGAAAATGGCAAACTGCTACTTTGCATTTTGTAAGAATAGTATATAATTGAGATAGCTGTCTAGTTAACCTTAAAATCCCAGTTGATTTGAGAAAGTTGTAGAAATTCTTAAAGGTGACTATCTGAATGTAGTCAGAAGTGAAAATCTTAGCCTTTTTCACCTATGAAATAAACCTACAATTTGACAGGAAGGTTAATAAAATGGCAAATGACTTTGCAATTGGTAAGAACAGTATATAATTGAGACAGCTGTCATGTTTTATAAAAATCCAAGTCGATTTGAAAAAGTGACAGAAATGTTTAAGGTTGACTATCTGAATTTATTGCGCACTGAAAATTTAAGCTGTTTTGACTTCTCAATTAAAACATACCATTTACCAGTAATCAACCCAAATGCCAAATGACTCTGTCCTATGTAAGAACAGGGTATATTGGAAATAGCTGTCAAGGTTTTTGAAAATCCAAGTCGATTTGAAAAAGTTACAGAAATGTTTAAGGTTGACTATCTGAATTTATTGCGCACTGAAAATTTAAGCTGTTTTGACTTGTCAATTAAAACCTACCGTTTGCAAAAATATTTGACAGCATCAACTTAAACTGACCATATTTGCACATTATTATGTAAATCTATATAGCCGCATAATAATTCAGTAATAATTTTATGTCAAGAATGAATGTTTTATACAAATGACAGTAGTATTGGAACATAATGTGAATACACAATTTTCTCCGTATAAATATAGATTGCCAGCATGTCCTCTTTTTAATCAAAATATTGTCTAGCAACAAAATTTCAGTAGTTTTGATACCTCAGGCTGACTCCTATAACAAAATTATTTGACTGCATCAACCAAAACTGACCATATTTGCACTTTATTTTGTAAATCTATATAGCCGCATGGTAAATCAGCAATTATTTTTATGTCAGGATTTAATG